>NC_139516.1:110180826-110406214 GCF_947247035.1 Vipera ursinii | reverse complement strand
AAACAGTGAGGGAACAGCCTCCATTGCCTTGACCCTGGCCCAGAGACCCTCCTTCTGCCAGAGACCCTCAGATCTGTCCCACTCCTGCCCAGGCCCCCATAGACATCCTTGATGCGAACGATGTAGAGCTGAACATGCCCACCCAGTAGGCCATGCCCAACCTGACCATACCCACCCGCCCCCCCTGAGGGCAACCGCAATGCTGATGCGGCCCTCAATGAAATTGAGTTTGACACCCCTGATCTAACCTAATAGAGGCATGGTGGTTCAGTGGCTTCATGACCCTGGAGAAGCTTTCTGCTCCAGCAATTCGAATTCTAACATTGTGTATCAGGGTAAGGTCCTCTCACTTGATTCAGCTTCTGTCCCCCTAACAGTTCGAAAGCATGCTCTATGCTAGTAGATAAAATAGGTAACACTTCAGTGGGGGTGGGGGACGAGCTGGTGCAGGCAGTCAGATTCCTGTCCTCTGAACCTTCCCAATTGTGGTGCCTGTTTGCAAGATGGTGCCAGGGAGGGAGGAGGCCTTGAATGACTGCAGGAAGAGCTGCTTGTCTTTTTTTCTGATGCGAAGCTAGCTCACCCTTATGTGACACGCAACAGGAAGCATGCATTTCCTAGAACGGAGCTAGTACTTTGGAAGCCAAAGTACATTGTGGTCTCCTGGCTAATGTAACAATGCCATATGCTAAATAATAATAACAACAACAACAACAACAACAACAATAATAATAATAATAATAATAATAATAATAATAATAATAATAATAATAATAATAATATAATACGGTATAACCTAATCATGTGAAATAATTGAGAGAATGCATAGGTTCAGCATTTGGAAAAAATCAAATTCTGCCTGTCCAAATGGATCCCCAAAAAGCTACTTATGGTTGCATCGGTCTTCATGGTCATGTCTTTGCATTTCAGCACTTGGTAACCAGTGCTTACATTTATGGCTGTCTGTAACCATTCGAGACTGCAATTTTTGACTATTTTTTTTAATTTCCAGTGTTTTCTTTCAGTTTCCAGCAAAAACTGCCATTGGATAAAATGACCTAGTTTAACCACCGTGTTCAGCTAACAACTCTGATGTTAATTTAATGACCGCAACATTCGCTTAATGGCCATCACAAAAAAAGGTGTAAAATCAGGCGTCATCATGTGGTGGCCCACTTAATCACCATCACAACTTATGACTGTAATTCTGAGCTCAGTTGCAGTCATAAGTTGAAGTCTATCTGTATATATATTCAGTACATACTATAATTTAATAGTTTGAATAGCCTTGCTTATGCAGTAGTCTACATTTATTTTTATGTATCTTGTAACCAGGAAAAAAGATTGAAACCCATTTCTCTTAAATTAAGTAGAAAGGAACCACTGGCCTAGGAAGTTTTAGGAGTGTAATAAACATATTTTTCTCCTGCCCTTACTTCATTTCTCCACAGCATTATGTCTCCCTCTGTCTGGATAGTGGGTGAGCAAGAATGGGACTTATATTGATTGCATTTAGGTTAAAGCAAATGATGTGGGGAAAATCTATTGATGTCAGTGAAAGATAATTTTTGAAACTGAATTGTTGTATGGGTATAATTTGGAGAATGACACAACTTGGACAAAGAAGTGCATTACCTGAAAATTTCCCATGTTAAACTTAGAAATATTTTTCTATTATCTTTAACAAGGTATTTTAAGCAGAAAATTCATGAAAAGTCACACATAAAATGCAAAATTGGTTGTTTTGAGTATTTAGGAGGTATTTCAAGCTTAAATACTTCCAAAATGATTTTAAGAACATATTTAAAATTCAGAATAAAACATTTTATGAAATGTTGTATTTGAATAGATTCAGAAAGAATTTATGCCCTATGGATATAGATATGTCTAGTACACTGAGCTTTATTAAAAACATAAATTAAGTAGTTTGTAACTCCAGAAAGAGTTCATTCTTTAATGAGTCCAATGGGATGCTCTATACTGGACGTGGTTGGTGGACCATTGACTAATACCAGAAATATCATCTCCTTGCCTGTTGTAATCTTGGTTTCTACTCATTATTTATAATAATGATAACAACATTGGAAGGGACCTTGGAGTTCATCTACTCCAGCCCCCTAGTCAGGCAGGAAACCCTATACCATTTTCATCAAATGGTTGTCCAGTCTCTTCTTAAAAACTTCCAGTGCTGGAGCATTTACAACTTCTGCAGGCAGGTTGTTCCAGTGATTAGTTAGAAAATTTCAGAAAATTTCTCCTTACTTCTAGATTGCTTCTCTTTGGTTAGTTTCCACCCATTGCTTCTTTTCCTGCCTTCAGGTGCTTTGGAGCATAACCTGACTCCCTCTTCTTTGTGGCAGCCCCTGAGATACAGGTGAAACTCGAAAAATTAGAATATCGTGCAAAGTTCATTTATTTCAGTAATGCAACTTAAAAGGGAAAACTAATATATGAGATAGACTCATTACATGCAAAGCAAGATAGTTCAAGCCATGATTTGTCATAATTGTGATGATTATTGCGTACAGCTCATGCAAACCCCAAATCCACAATCTCAGAAAATTAGAATATTACATGCAATCAATGAAACAAGGAGTGTACATAGAACAATATCGCACCTCTGAAAAGTATAAGCATGCATATGTACTCAGTACTTGGTTTGGGCCCCTTTTGCAGCAATTACTGCCTCAATGTAGCGTGGCATAGAAGCTATCAGCCTGTGGCACTGCTGAGGTGTTATGGAAGACCAGGAAGTTTCAATAGCGGCCTTCAGCTCTTCTGCATTGTTCGGTCTCATGTCTCTCATCTTTCTCTTGGCAATGCCCCATAGATTCTCTATGGGGTTCAGGTCAGGCGGGTTTGCTGGCCAATCAAGCACAGCAATCCCATGGTCATTGAACCAGGTTTTGGTGCTTTTGGCAATGTGGGCAGATGCCAAGTCCTGCTGGAAAATGAAGTCAGCATCCCCATAAAGCTCGTCTCCTGGTAGACGGCTGCGTTGACCCTGGACTTAATGAAGCACAGTGGACCAACACCAGCAGATGACATGGCTCCCCAAATCAACACAGACTGTGGAAACTTCACACTGGATTTCAAGCATCTCTCCATTCTTCCTCCAGACTCTGGGTCCTTGGTTTCCAAATGAGATGCAAAAGTTGTTCTCATCAGAAAAGAGGACTTTGGACCACTGAGCAACAGACCAGCTCTGTTTCTCTTTAGCCCAGGTAAGACGCTTCTGACGTTGTTTGTTGTTCAGGAGCGGCTTGACAAGAGGAATACGACATTTGAAGCCCATGTCCAGGATCCGTCTGTGTGTGGTGGCTCTTGATGCACTGACTCCAGCCTCAGTCCACTCCTTGTGAAAGTCCCCAACACTTTTGAATGGCTTTTTCCTGACAGTCTCTCCAGGCTGCGGTCATCCCTGCTGCTTGTGCACCTTTTTCTTCCACACTTTTCCCTTCCACATAACTTTCTATTAATGTGCTTTGATACAGCACTTTGGGAACATCCAACTTCTTTTGCAATTACCTTTTGAGGCTTTCCCTCCTTATGGAGGGTGTCAATGATGGTTTTCTGCACAACTGTCAGGTCAGCAGTCATCCCCATGATTGTGATTCCTACTGAACCAGACTGAGAGACCATTTAAAGGCTCAGGAACCCTTTGCAGGTGTTATGGCTTAATTAGCTGATTAGAGTGGGACACTTTGAGCCTAGAATATTGCACCTTTACAAAATATTCTAATTTTCTGAGATTGTGGATTTGGGGTTTTCATGAGCTGTAAGCTATAATCATCACAATTATGACAAATCACGGCTTGAACTATCTTGCTTTGCATGTAATGAGTCTATCTCATATATTAGTTTCCCCTTTTAAGTTGCATTACTGAAATAAATGAACTTTTGCACGATATTCCAATTTTTTGAGTTTCACCTGTTTTGAAACACTGCTATCATGTCACCCCTAGTCCTTCTCTTCATTAAACTAGACATAGCCAATTCCTGCAACCATTCTTTATATGTTTTAGCCTCCAGTCCCCTAATCATCTCTGCTGCTCTTCTCTGTACTCTTTCTAGAGTCTCAACATCTTTTTTTACATTGTGGTGACCAAAACTAGATGCAGTATTCCAAGTGTGGCCTTACCAAGGCATTGTAAAGTGGTATTAACACTTCATGTGATCTTGATTCTATTCCTTTGTTAATGCAGCCTAGTGTTGTATTGGCTTTTTTGGCAGCTGCAGCACACTGCTGGCTCATATTTAAGTCATTGTCTGCTAGTGAGATCTCTCACAATTGCTACTATTTAACTCTAGTCAGATTTAGTTGTTTTTATGTTTGTGTTTTTATTGAATTGTAAAGCCACCAAGAAACACTGGTTAGTGAGCAGTATATTATTAAATAATAATCAGAGCGTTGGGAAGTAGCTGTGCATTGGAAGTTTCTATAAAGGTAATCTTCAGCTGTTCAACCATCATTTGATCAATGAACTTTTTAAAAAGCTGCTTTCAACCCATCCTCAAACTTATGACTGCTGCCTCCTCCTACACATTCTGAGCACTTGGCAACTAGCTTGCATTTATGACTAGTTGCAGTGTCCTGCAGTTACATCACCACAACTTACAACTTTTTTTTTGCAGTTCCTGACAAAAAATGCCCATTTGGAAGCATGGATTTGCTTAGCAATGTATGATTCAGTTTATGACTTCTGTAACTTACTTTACAACTATCATTAAAACAGTGGTAAAATTGAGTCTGGTCACATCGTGTCTCAACTTACCAACCATAACAACTTATGACCAGAATTCTGGTTCCAGTTGTGGTTGTGGGAAAACTACCTATACACTGAAATGAATATTTAATTTAATTTATTGAGATTTCTATACCGCCCTTCTCCCTAAGGGACTCAGGGCGGTTCACAGGGCATATATAAATAACAATACAAAAATTAAAAGAAAATTAAACCAATGCCCAATTAAAACAAGAATGATAAAATAATAAAAAACCTATAAAAACCCATATACCCCCATCAGGCCAGACCCGCTAGTTCAAATAAATGGGTCTTCAACCCGCGACGGAAGGATCGGAGGTCCGATGCCGTCCGGAGCTCAACCGGCAGTTGGTTCCATAATGCCGGAGCACCCACAGAGAAGGCCCTCCCCCTGGGGGCCACCAGTCGACATTCCTTGACCGGAGGCACCCTGAGGAGGCCCTCTCTGTGGGCACGCACAGGGCGGAGGAGAGTCGACGCCGGCAGCAGGTGGTCCTCGAGGTATCGCGGACCCATGCCATGTAGGGACTTAAAGATCATAACCAAAACCTTGAACCTTACCCAGAAGACAACTGGTAACCAATGCAGCTCACGGAGCAAAGGTGTAACATGGGAGTACCGGGAAACTCCCAAGACAACTCTCGCGGCTGCATTCTGTACCAGTTGGAGCCTCCGAGCAGTCTTCAAGGGAAGCCCCATGTAGAGAGCATTACAGTAGTCTAGGCGAGAGGTCACGAGCGCATGAGTGACCGTACATAAGGCCTTCCGGTCCAGATAGGGCCGCAACTGGCGCACCAGGCGAACCTGGGCGAAAGCCCCCCTAGTCACGGCCACTATATGATCATCCAAAGTGAGTCGTGAATCTAGGAGGACTCCCAAGTTGCGAGCCCTATCCACAGGGGGTAAGAGCTCACCCCCCATAGAAAGAGATGGAACATCCCGGGTGTCCCGGGATGCCGGAATGTACAGCCACTCAGTCTTGTCAGGGTTGAGTTGAAGTCTGTTCCTCCCCATCCAGACCCGAACCGCCTCCAGGCAACAGGACATCACAGCGAGGGCATCACTGGGGTGGTTTGGGGTCGAAATAAAAAGTTGGGTATCATCGGCATATTGATGATACCCAACTCCAAAACCACGAATGATCTCACCCAGCGGTTTCATATAGATGTTGAACAGGAGAGGCGAGAGGACCGACCCCTGAGGAACTCCACAAGCGAGAGTCCTAGGGGTCGACCTCTGCCCCCCTGCCAACACCGACTGCGAGCGTCCCAGGAGATAGGAGGAGAACCACTGAAAAACTGTGCCTCCCACTCCCAATCCCCTGAGACGCCGCAGCAGGATACCATGGTCGATGGTATCGAAAGCCGCCGAGAGGTCTAATAGGACTAGGACAGAGGAATATCCCCTATCCCGAGCCCTCCAGAGATCATTCACCAGAGCGACCAATGCCGTCTCCGTGCTGTGCCCGGGCCTGAAACCCGATTGGTAAGGGTCCAGATAATCCGCTTCATCCAGGACCAGAGGGAGCTGATGCGCCACCACACTCTCAACAACCTTCGCAAGAAAGCGAAGGTTGGAGACTGGACGAAAGTTGTTCAATACAGCTGGGTCCAAGGCAGGCTTCTTGAGGAGAGGTCTCACCACTGCCTCCTTCAAGACGGTGGGGAAATAACCCTCGCTCAAAGAAGCAGATATAACCGCCTGGAGCCAGCCTCGTGTCCTCTCCCTAGCTGCATAAACCAGCCAAGAAGGGCACGGATCCAATAAACATGTGGTGGAACTCAGCTTCCCCATAATCCTGTCCACTTCATCAGGGGTCACAGAATCAAACTCCTCCCAGATAACATTGACAGGACCGCCCGTGTCCTGATCGCCAGACTCTGCCCAGCTGGAGTCCAAACCGGTCCGAATCCGAGCGATTTTATCCGACAGATGTTGACTAAACTCCTCGGCACGACCCTGCAAGGGATCCTCCCTCACCTCCTGATTAAGAAGGGAGCGAGTCACCCTAAACAAGGCGGCCGGGCGATTATCTGCGGACGCGATGAGGGTAGAGAAGTAATTACACCTCGCCACCCTCATCGCAGCGAGATAAGACCTAATGTAGGTTCTTAACCGCAACCGGTCGGATTCAGATCGGCTGGACCTCCAGCAGCTCTCTAGGCCCCGTTTCCGACGCTTCATCTCCCGGAGCTCCGCGGAGAACCATGGAGCTCGCTGGGATCTGCACCTGGTCAGGGGCCGCAAGGGTACAACCCGGTCAAGTGCCTCAGTGGCTGCCCTTTCCCAGGCTTCCACTAAGGCATCCGCCGAGTTGTGAGCAATGGAGGCAGGTGGGGACCCCAGCGCCGCTTGGAATCTATCAGGATCCATTAGGCGTCTGGGGCGGTACCATCTAATTGGCTCCGTACCCCCACGGCGGGGGGTGGCAAAATGGAAGACCAGCCGCAGGAGGTGATGATCGGTCCATGACAGGGGCATAATAAATGGAAAGCCCCCAAGATCATCCAACCACCGTCCAGATAAAAAAATCAGGTCAAGGGTGTGGCCTCCCTCATGAGTTGGTTCAGAAATTACCTGCGTCAGGTCCATGGCCGTCATGGAAGCCATGAACTCCCGAGCAAGCTCAGATGAGCCTCCCAGGGATGGTAGATTGAAGTCTCCCAAAACTATAAGTTTGGGGAACTCAACCACCAACCCCGAGAGGATATCGAGCAGCTCAGGCAGGGCTGCCGCTGCGCGACTAGGCGAAATGTACACGAGCAGCAAGCCCAACTGCGCCCCAGAACCAAATCTCACAGAGACTCACACCCGACTATCTGAGGAACGGTGGTCTCCCGTGGACATAAGGTCTCCCTAATGATCACCGCCACACCCCCACCCCTACCTTGAGCTCGAGGCTGGTGTAGCACCCGGAAGCCTGGTGGGCAAAGGTCAACCAAAGGGACCCCACCCTCTGGGCCCAACCAAGTCTCCGTGATGCAAGCCAGGTCCGCATGCTCACCCTCAACTAAATCCCTAACAAGGAATATAAAACATATGTAATCAATCTTAGCATTACAAATGGTATTTAATATTTGGGATGGTTGAGTCAAAAACCTTTTTTTTACAAAAATCGTATTTTGCAGTAAGAGATGCCATATAGTCATGGCTGTGTGATGTGCTGAATTAAATAGCAGCCTTTGGAGATTGGAAATACTATTTTACAGGTATTCCCCCATCTCCTGGAACATAGTACTGGAATATTCTGAATATTTTTAAACTAATAGATGATGTCTGTATATACCTTAATTCTAACATATTTTAAATACATTACTCAGTCATTAAATACTACTGAAATCAATTTATTTCACAGAACTTGTCTAGTACATTGAACTTTATTAAAAACATAAAGTTGTTTGTAACTCCTGAAACATTTCATTCTTTAATGAGTACACAACTTTGTTTCTTAAATCTTAACTCCAATTTGTAACATAGGATTAATAACATTAGTCTAATGTATAGTGTTGTAGCAATGCTACTAATTTTGGATTTGACTTTCAAAATAATATGTGATTTCTGATCCAGAGTAAGTAGGATTGCCATGTCCTAAGAAAATTGTGCTGTAAAATACAGGTAGTCCACAATTAATGATGATCACTTGTTTAGTGACTATTCAAAGTTATGATAGCATTAAACAAATGATGGTTACAACCAGTCCTTGAATTTCTGGACATCCCAGCATCCTCCTGATCATGGGATCGGGATTTAGGGAATCCAGTTGGTTCTTAACAAGGTTAACTTGCAGCACCCTGCGGTTACATGATCTTGATTTGTGACCTTCCCTGCCTGCTTCCCACAAGTTAAGTCATGTTGTGACTCAGGGCCAGCCTGTGGGTCCGACAGCCGGGTCCGATGTATCGGAGGACTCAGATGTGGGGGAGGAGGGAAACGAACCGGCTGATGATGATTTGGAGACTTTGCAGAGTCCTCAGCCGGGAACCTCTTCTCAGCTGTGTGAGCCCGAGAGTGCGGAGGATGATGACCCACAGCTGGCCCTGTTCAAGGACGCCCGACGCAGGAGGCAGACGAGCAGGGACAAACAAAGAAAGGCTATGGGACTCCTCGGGAGGAGGCACAGGGAGACCACGCCCTGAGCTCTCTATAAAAGAAGTGTTTGGGGAGGGGCTGGTTGCTGAAAGCAACTTTTCCGTTTGAGAAGTCAAGCTCTTGTATTCTTGTAACAGTGTAATTAAAACTTGGCAGAAGCCTTTTGGTCTTGGACGCTTTCCAGACTCTTCTTTTGATTAGGGGTGCGAGAAGAGGGCTGGTTCAGAACAAGTCAATAGAGAAGTTGGCAGAGGAGGTTACAACTTTTGGGTTCAGCCTCAGCCTCTGTGGATTTGCACACCAGCTACTTGCACTCTCACACCCTCCCTGGGACCCTTAGCACTCACATGGTGTGTCCCTAGCACTCACACATCCTTGCTCCATGCAGCAGCAGCCACCCTAAGCCGTGTTCCACTCTTGCTGTGGATTCCATTCATGCACCCTCTTCCACCCAGCAGCAGCCATCCCAAGTCTCGCCACGCTTGCACCATGCCTCCCTCACCACTCACACACCTCCCTCCATCCAGCAGCAGTTACTTGCCACCTATCTGCTTGCAAGCTGCCTGGAGCTTGCAACTTCCGGTCAGCTTCCTGTTCTTTTTTAAGGTGCTGACAACAGACAGTCAGCCAGTCCAAAGTCAAGAGTCACAAGCAAGAAGCAGAATCATGATTCAGGATTTGGATAACCAAATGGTTGTTTCCAAAAAGGACTTGAAAGCTCAGGAACTAATCAAATATGTCTGCAACCCGCTGACTGCAGTTACTCATGCTTTGCCCTTTGTTTTATTGGAAGCCTTGTAGAGGAATGTTGCTTTGCTCACTTCTGTTTGAGCCTAGATCTGGGACTTGGGAACAGGAGATACCAGTGACTGAGCAGCCATAATTGAATCTTTACTTACTGATTCCCGAGTCTGACAGTTCTGAAGTACAGGCCAGCTGGAGCAAAATCATCAGATTCAAGGTCAGAGTCAGACTCTGAATTGTAGCTAATAACACGTCCTACTAACTTTGGTTGTTGTAAGCCAGCAGGAAGTTACAAGGAGTTACTCGCTTAAGGACCCATGATCCTCACTTAATGATGGCAGCAGGAACTGCAGGAATTGCCATTCTAAACAATGTAGTCACATGACATCATACTTTATTATCACATTGCTTCGTGATGGAAATTCCTGAACCAATTGCCATTGTAACTCGAGAGCTATCTAGTAACTGTTGTGATAATGAAATGATTTTTGTCATTGTGTATAAGGATCAGTAAAGAATTTTTTCCCCTAACATTCAGGTCTCTGAAATAAAAACTGAAATAGTTTTAATCATATGAGAATGAATTGAACACATAAAAAATGTTTCATACTTTAACTTTAAAATTCAGTTGTTTTATATCTATTAATTTTTCCTCCTGAATTGAAAAACTGGTAAGTTTAATAGCTGCAGTTAATATTCATATCTTATATGAACAGAGAATTATTTTAAATGCAGCCTTCAGTTTTGCTCTGTAATTAAAATGTATAAAAATTAACATATATAATATAGCAAGGATTTAAAAGAATACTTGGTAGAGTTCTCCAAAGAAGATCTTGAAAAATGACATCTGCTTCAAACTCAAGGATTAATTTTTAAAAAAAAACTTTTTGGTAGTCTCAATCAATAGGTCTAATCATCATCTGAACTGCTTTCAGTGAATATGAACCTCCTCTGTATTCGGCCCAAAAAATCCCATCCTGGTGTTTGCTTCTGTAGTGTCCTCCTCTGTACCATACTCCATTGAGATTAGAATGAGCACAAGCATTGTACCACCAACCTCCTTTATGAAAGTGGGCACAATTTCCTGCAGAGAGAAGCAAAACATTAAAATACATTTCACATCACATTACAAAACATATTCATTGTAATTTGTTTAGTACAAAAGTCAGTCTGTGAACAGATGGACACTATAGTTAGAGAAGGATGGTATTACTGAATCATCCAACTGTACTTCTAAAATCCTCATTTTAATGAAGACCTGTTGGTTCTGATGAAATTTCTATCTTAATGAGGAAAACAATTACAACAAACCTTCAAGTAATTCCCTCTCCAAATATTTGTCTCCTGCCTCATTCTCCTGATAGTATTTAGCATAGAGGGAAGGAGAATGAGCCATTAAAATGAAAAGAAGAAGCAAGAGAGAAAAAAGCCAAATAGCTTAGTGAGGTAGCACAAACAAGAAATGGAATGGAACTAAGGAGCTAGTGGATGTGCTGAAATAGAATTCTCCAATCCATTGTATAGGTACTAAGGGATAATGATTCCTACGTTCCATTTATTTTATGAAAGCTTATTGTCATTTTTGAATAGGGAGGAATTCATTATATCTGGTAATTATATTTTGAGAAAAGAAAGGAATGATCCTAAACAAATACTCACGTATTTGTTCTATCAGTCTTTATAAGCTTTTTTGTCCTTTTTTTTAGAGAAGAAGTATTAGATAAAAATAGAGAATAATAGAATAAATTGTGCATGTGAATGATTTTCTTATATTTTACACATGGAAAAGGGTATTTGCAGACCTACTGCCTGAGAAGAAAGCAAGTTTTATGATCAACTAATTGATCCATAAAATATCATTAGCATTTAAGTACAATTAAAACCATATAATATATCCTTTGGCTATTAACAGTTCCAAAGTTACATTTGATACTTGAATTAAACTCAACATTACAAAGTGTAATTCTGTATAAGCATCTGCAGTTAGTTAGTTCCAAACTAAACAATGCAGTGCATTGTACAATTAGGAGCACAAAACTTGGAACTTGGAGATTTGGAAGATACATTTGAATCCTTGTCTGAAAGAAATAACATTAAGTAGAAATCACACAACCTGCCCAGAATTTTTTTCGAGATCCAATACTCTGGTTTCTCTACAGATCATTCTAAATCTTTTGCCTTTTTCACATAGTCAGAACAGATACTTTCCCATGAGAAAAAAGCCTTTCCACTCAATATTTACCTTGTTCACTGTAAATCCTAACTCTAAGCATATATGTTTTGTCATTGCCAAAAGTATACAAGTTACTTGTAGATGACTATGAATCATTCTAATGTTTTTATGTTAAACAGTACTATTTTGCAGAATCCTCTATTTTCCTAATGTTTTATCAAATTATTTCCTCAGCTCAGCCAGTACTGTACATAGATCTAAATAGTACTAATTCTTACCTGTGTGCATATCTCTGTCTCTGTCCAGTGTTGTAAATTGTTTTCCATTGTGCCATATCATGGAATCGCCAGCATTCCCTTGATAAGTGCCTAAACGTAGTCGATAATATTCACTCTCTGGCTCCAGTCGAAAACTGCTGTATTCTGCATAGACTTTCTTATTACTCCAGTCTTCTAATTCAATCAGAAGTCTGTAATTATCCTGATTGGAGAGCAAGTAAATGTTTTCCAATCCCAGCCAGTATTCTCCAGCAACATTTCCAAACCCTTTCTGTAAACAAAGCAGAATGTTGATTAAATTGTCTTCCATTTCTCATAATAGAAGGCTTTCATATATAATCAATATATTATGGATATATCTTTGATGCTCTGAAAGTATTGGAAAAAATCCAATAATTAATTCATCTTTGACCATAAATACTGATTTGTGGAAAGTTCACAGATAGACACATTGATTATCATCTTCTCTCCATCATTTGATTCAGATTACATGCAAGTACGAGACGTTAGTGTGGTTTCTAGAATTTTGTTTGCCACTGGATTCTGGCAATGAAGCAGCTTGCTCCCAGTTTACTAACAAATACCCTAAGATCTAAAAGCAAGCTGATTCACTGTTATGCATCCACTGAGTAAACACTAGTAGTGAGAAACTATAGCCTGTCCATACTGGTTGAGGGAGAATTCTTAGTATTGTTGAAATTAGTACCGTACTAGTGAACATATTTGTATTATATCAGTCATGGAAAAATGATTTACCGTAATTAAAATCATTTTAATAAATAGATTAAAATAGATTAAAATCAGGTAATGAGTAGGAAATTCTTTATATTAAATAGAATATATAATTTTTGTAATTAAGTATTGTGAAGACATGCATGAAGGAAATTCATTGTGTTGGATTTATGAATGGGAAATAAGTTAATAGTGATAAAATTATTAATTAATGGAGATAAATTTGAATATGAATGATCCAACCAGTATTTTTGCTTTGAACTTTTTTCCTTGCAGCCAATCCACTTCCTAAGAGCATCTCTTAGCATGCTGTGCTTCAGATAAATTGTTTATCTTGTTGTAGCATCTACACAACTTGACCCTTGTTCTCCCATGACTGACATGTATAAACATTTTGTTCATTACTTTTTGACAAAGTCCTCCTTAGAAGAATATTTTTGCCATTCTAGGGAGAAGAGGCAACACCTCATTGCAATTTTTTCACAATGTCATTTAAACCATTAGTTGTAGACAAAGAAGAGTTGTGAAATAAAAGCATAATTTGTTAATGATAATTTAAAACTCTCATGCCCAGTTAACAACATAACCCTGTGCATATTTTCCCAGATCATTCTGTTCAAGATTGTGATCTGAAACAAATCCAACTCTTTATTTTATGAGATTTACAATAATTGTCCTTAACTAAATCAAAAGGTAAGACACTACTCAAAAAATCACAATATTGCTTTTCATAAAGCTAACAGGAAGGGGAAGTAAGAATAGATTACACAGTAGTGATTTGTACGTTATATGAAGCACCACATCTTTGATGCTTTTCATGCAGATGCTGAACCAGAACAAAAAATTATCCTATGCGGGCATACCTTTAAATAAATCTTTGTAGATTTTTTCACAAATTGTGGTCATTGACAGGAAAGTTGTAATCCAGCAAACTGAGAAGGTAACAGAATGAGGAAAGTTTATAGTAACATTGCATTGTAAATTGCCTTCTGGATATTTTTTATGATTACCTTATAATTGTCCCAGTTTGTGAAGAAGTTCACAGAACCATCCGTTCTTTTTTGAATAACTGTCCAGCCTCCAGGATCAAGGCTGTTGTCACACCATAACTGCACTGGTCCATGACTGGTCTTGATCATATAAATCCCACTGCTGGAATAGCCAGTTTGTTTGGCTTGATGACAGTCTTTGAATGGGCCTTTTGGGGGGAAAAATTAGCATTTAAAAAATATCCATTTTTTGTATTAGAATACTGATATGTATAAAAAAGACATTGTTAAATACCATTATGTTTTCTTTAATAACAGACATTGTTTCCTTTTTCACACTGTTCTTTAACTTTTATAATTAGCATTTTCTAACTTCTTGAACATTACTAATATTGACATTGCTACTAAGATATAGTCACTCAGAAGAATTTAGGTAAAATATATTAATTTAAATTAAATGTGTTTTTAAAATGAACAATCAACTTGCATACAATGTTTCAAGCTTAATAAATTAATGTAATTATATCTGTATTCTACTCATTCTACTACATTTATTATTTTAAATAATAAATATATCCAAGATTAAATCATTATTTATTATCTTAGATATCTCAAAATAACTGCTTTACATTAGGATTGTGCATCTGTTTCAAACAGATGGGAGGGATTCTGCCCATTTTTTATTTCAGATACAATGCATTCAGAAAGTATTCAGACTCCCTTCACTTTTGTTATGCTGCAGCCTGATTCTACAGTTCTTGAAATTCATTTTTTCTCATTAATCTACACTCAGTACTCATAATGACAGAGTGAAAACAAAAGTTTAGAAATGCCTGTAAATTTACAGATAATCACCGAGTTACGAGTGTTCACTTAGCACTTGTTCAAAGTTACACAATAGGCGCCCCCAAGTGTTTATGAGCAACTCCCAGAATTACGAATGTTGCAGCACCACGGCAGCTGTTCACTCTTATGAATGACTGCAGAGAGACTGCAACATTCACCTTAGTGCTCCCCTTGCTCCCCACAACTGCTTCCTCCTCCCATTCTGCCGTGCCAGATTCACTTCCCTTACAAAAAATCCTCTCTGCTGCCATTTCTTCTCTCTGCCGCTTTGAGGGACAGGAGAGTCAATGGAAACTCCTGGGTGCCACAATAAAATGCAACTTCAGGCACCCATCCTCTTTTGCAGAGAATGGGTGCCTGAACTCTTGCGAGATCACGGACCTCAGAAACATTGATTTTCGGAGTGAAAAGTGTTTGGGATACCTGTCTCCTGCTCCTTCCCCCAACTCCTTTCTGCCACTGCCAGAACACTTTTTACTTGGATGGAGACCTTGGGGAGGCTGGAAGCTCCCTTTGGCTGGTAATGGGGCACTTTGAAATGCTCCATTTCAAAATGCCCCATTTGCAAAATGCCCCAGACGGAGCTTGCAGCCTCCCCAAGGTCTCTGTCCAGATAAAGCATCTGTGTTTGAGCATCTGTGGCAGAGGTCCCCAACCTATGAGCCACGGCCTTTTGGCCACCGGGCCGCATGAGTGGCTGGGCAGTGCACATGTGAGCGTGCTCACCCCCCCTCATGCCACCGTTGCCGTGAGTGTTGGATAGGCAGCAGCAGCAGGACCACTAGTATCGCACAGGTAGTGGTGTTGCCATGAACCTTGTGTGGGCAGCGGCAGCACTGTGAGCAGCAGGTTGGCAGTGGCGCGCCACACGCAGGCAGAGGCATTGCCACGAACCTGCATGGGTGGTGGCAGCACTGCAAGTGGAAGGTGGGCTGCAGTGCAAGTTTCGCACCAGAGCGGTGGCACAAGCCTCACGCCGAGTGGCAGAATCACTGCAGGCCGCGGCACGATCCTCACACCAGTAGTAGCATGTCCACGAGCCACAAGACTCACAGAGGTGCCACCATAGCTGACAGCCTTGCACACATGCTCACAGCCATGTTTGCATGATGCACATGCTCATGGTGTGTTTGTGTGCACATGCACATGTATGGCCACATTCACATTTGCGCATGCGTGTGTAAGGTGCCTGCCCCTCCCTTTCCCACCAGGCTGCCAATCCAGAAAGGTTGGAGACCCCTGGCCTATGGAGCACTTTGAAAAGGAGCGAAACAGAGCATTTCAAAGTGCTCCATAGGTGCTGAAACATAGGCACTCAAAGGAAGAATGGCAGAAAAGCCCCCAACCCAGGTGTGCAAAGGTTGTCACATTTCTAAACTTTGTCATTATGGAGTACTGAGTGTAGATTGAGAAAAAATGAATTTTAACAACTGTAAAATCAAGCTGCAGCATAACAAAACTGACGAAAGCGAAGGGGGTCTGAATACTTTCTGAATGCACTGTTTATACTTCTGGGTTTACCTATTTCTCAAAACCTATTCCAAGTTTTGCTCTGTGGCTTAGTAAACTTGCCCAATCAAAACAGAAGTTAGTTTTGAAAGCATGCACAGTGATAGGCTTAAAAAGAAAATACTTTGTGAGATCATAACTGACAATTTAAGAATCCCTTCCATAAAGTCTGTTTTCTTTCTTATGTAAACAAGTGAAAGTTTTAGTTACTGAAAGTTTGATTTCATGGGCCATTTTGGACTTGGCATATATGACAGTTGTCAAAAATTGGCAGGTATTGGGGTCCAAATATGATTGCAATTTTTCTACATTACTTTTAGGGAATTGTATGCAATACACATCAGTTCTTGTTTGGTCCTTGTGACCATGTTAAATTAATGTTATGGGTAAATCAACATGAAAACAGTAAAACCAGTCTTTTGTTGAGAATATGGATGGAATGTGTGTTGTATATCTTAGAGCACTTAATAGTTATAGAAAAATAAATTGGAATGTACAATTCATAAAAATTACTTGAAGATCATTCTATTCATTCTCCTGTACGATGGAAAACCTTTTTTCAGAGGAATTGAGAGTAGGGGCAGGTCAACTCACAAACTTAAAAAAAAAGTTAAAGAATAGTTTACTTCTCCCTTTACTTCTAGCATCCAGAGTGCAGGGTTGAAACATTACACAAATGATGTAAGATTTTAAAAATGGTACATACTCCTGCAACTTAGACTAGAGGTTCCAACTTTTTAAAAAAATTCTTCAGGAGACAAAGCATTAGGGAACATTTAGAGTAAGAATTTGAAGAATTTGAAAGTTCTTTAGTTTATGATAATGTGGAACAGAGTTAGAGAAACAGAGTTAAAGAAACACACCAAAGCAAAACAAAAATTCTTTTATAGAGATAATAGAAAACTCAATATAGAAACAGATAGCAATTGCATACCAATGTATGTACTAATATTCTTGGCTTCAAATGTAAAAAAAATCTAAGAAAGGATTTGATCTACTCCAGGAATCTAAGATTAAATATTAGAGCTGAGATGTCATATGCAGTATTGATTCCACCTTCCCATACAGTGCATAAATTCCATTTAAACCATCCCCAACAGAGGATTATCTAGCCTCCTCTTGAACATGCCTTATAACCCTATAAGGATCTCAAACTGAATTGTACAAAATCGTTAGGACTCTAGAGGTTTGTTATGACTTCTGAGTGCTATAGAAAGGAAGAAACTGTGTTTATAGGGTTTATAGTGTTTATAGAATCATTCCTGAGCAGTTTTCTAATCACGTTACTTTTAAAAACTCTCTTCCACCAACAAATGTCTGATATCAGAAAGACCCTTCTCTTACTATAATTTTATCAGCTTGTCAAGAAACACTTCTACAAAGTTTTAATTAACATTCCTAAAGATGTGTGAATTTTATAATATACTCTGTATACTAACACACAGAGAGTTAGAAGATTGCAAAAAACAGAGACAGTTTAATTTGTATTGTGCCTCTGATCCATGTGGGTAGATTGCTGATAACCGCTACACTGTTCTCTGTCTCCTAGTATATACTTCCATGTCTCTACTCACTCCAAAATCACTGGACTTGTGTTTTCAGACAGCATATCTATATTGTGTGCACTTTTCATTAACACTCCAAGGTTCTCAAGCAACTGGCAGATGTGATCTCAGAACCACTGAACTATATTTTTCAAAGATCCTGGAACACTGGGGAACTACCAGAGGACTGGAAAAGAGCTGATATAATTCCCATCTTCAAAAAAGGGGAAAAAATGGATCCAAGATATTACAGACCTATCAGCCTGACCTCAATACCTGGGAAGATTCTGGAAAAGATAATCAAACAACAAATCAGCGAGCACCTAGAGGCAAACAAAGTCATTACTAAAAGTCAACATGGGTTTGTCAAAACCAGATCATGCCAGACAAATTCTTTGACCAAGTGGCAAAATTAGTGGATCAGAGGAATGCTGTGGATATAATTTACTTGGACTTCAGTAAGGCATTTGATAAAGTAGATCACAACCTACTACTTGATAAGATAAAAAATGTGGGTTAGACAGCATCACCACCAGATGGATTCGTAGCTGGCTGACCGGTTGTACTCAGCGTGTGGTCCTCAATGGAACCGCATCTACATGGAGGGAAGTGTGTAGTGGGGTGCCCCAGGGCTCTATTCTGGGCCCAGTGCTCTTCAACATCTTCATCAACGATTTGGATGAGGGGATAGATGGGGAACTCATCAAATTTGCAGACGACACCATGATAGGCTTAAGATACAGGACGATCTGGACAGACTTGAACACTGGGCGCTATCTAACAAAATGAAATTCAGTGGTGAAAAAAGTAAGGTTCTACATTTAGGCAAGAAAAACCAAATGTACAGGTATAGTATAGGGGGTACCTTGCTCAATAGTAGTAACTGTGAGAGGGATCTTGGAGTCCTAGTGGAGCCAGGAGTGTGCTGCAGCTGCCAAAAAAGCTAACACTGCTAGGCTGCATTAACAGAGGGAGAGAATCAAGATCATGTGAAGTATTAATGCCACTTTACAATGCCTTGGTAAGGCCACACTTGGAATACTGCATCCAGTTTTGGTCACCACAATGTAAAATAGATGTCGAGACTCTGGAAAGAGTACAGAGAAGAGCAACAAAGATGATTAGGGGACTGGAGGCTAAGACATATACAGAACTGTTGCTGGAATTGGGTATGTCTAGTTTAATGAAGAGAAGGGCGAGGGGTGACATGATAGCAGTGTTCCAATATCTAAGGGGCTGCCACAAAGAAGAGGGAGTCAAGCTATTCTCCAAAGCACCTGAAAGCAGGACAAGAAGCAACGGATGGAAATTAATCAAGGAGAGAAGCAACCTAGAACTAAGGAGAAACTTCCTGACAGTTTGAACAATTAACCAGTGGAACAACCTGCCTCCAAAAGCAGTGAATGCTCCAACACTGGAAGTTTTTAAGAAAAGACATGACTCTTGTATATGATTGGTTAACCATCACGCCCCTCCCCAATTTCTGAATGCTGAAATTCTTTAGGGTTTATGCCCATAGAAGTGGCAGCTATGCCTGAACAATTTCTACTGTGTAAATCTGAACACCATGGATTTAAATGACTACTAGTTGTGATCCTTTGTTTTTAGATCTAGCATTTCATTTGATTCTTTGTTTTCATTTGATTATTTATTTTGCCTTCTATTTATTTTGAATAGTTAGTTGTTCATTCTTCTTTGAATTCTTATTGAAGCGACTAGCTGTGACAAATAACATTCACTTTGGAAGAAAGTAACAGGCAAGAAACACAATTTCATTGACAGCAAAATTGTATATAGTGCAATAAAGGATTTAAACTACTATTTCAGTTTTTTTTTCCATCAAGAACTACTCTTTCTGTAGCTTTAAACTTTTAACATAAATTTAGTTTTTGTTTTGGCATGGTCCAACAATACTTCCAAAATTCAATCAGTATAGGAAAATCCTTTCCCATAACATTGCATTCATTTGATGCCACCATATTTGTTCACCTCTCCTGAACCTTTTCCAGATATATCCTCAATATCCGATTCTCCCACTATTCACTAGGTTAATAACTGCACAAAGCTAAAATCTACTCTAACTTATTGCATAAAATAAAATCTACTTCGACTTTCTAGAAGGTATAGTATAAGGCAGTGGTAGCGAACCTATGGCACGCCTGCCAGAGGTGGCACTCAGAGCCCTGTCTGTGGGCACGTGCACCGTCTCCCCAGCCCCGCCTCCCCCCTTTGGCCCCCTCCTCACCAGCAGCCCCCCCAGAGGAAAGTTGCCCCCGAGTATGGTCCATGCAGAGCAGCACAGCCAAGGGCATGGCAGCCAGTCAGCAGGGACAAGACTCTGCCCTGGAACCGTCACATGCAGATGATGCTGTGGGGCATGGGTGGAGGGCGTGGCCGCCATGGTGCTGCTGGGCTGCCTGGGCGATCTGTGGTAGGCCATGGAGGTGGGTGGCCATGTGGGTGAGCGGGGCGCAGAGGGGTTGGGCGGGGAGGCAGGGGCAGTTTTGGGGCACTCAGTCTTGTAAAAGGTTCGCCATCACTGGTATAAGGGTTTGATTTGTACAAGTCTAGTAGCTTTTACCACTACATCTTTTAACTTTATATTGTCCTTAGCTACAGGTATTACTGTAGATATATGTTTTATGTTGTATTTGTTTTCACAGTTTTTATATTGCTACTTTATGTCAGCCTGATACCAAAATAAAGATTCAATTGTTATAAAAGCTTGTAACCACAAGGGGGCATTCCCTGCACACATAAATGTATCAAACACAACCCTTCTATTTTTGTGGAACTGCTCTTAAATACTGAACTGGGATAGGGCTGCTGTGGTAAAAATCCAGAGAACCATTAGATGACAGTAAAATGATATATAACTTGCTGCCATCTATTGGTCATCAGATTTTTACAGTCCAAATCTGCTAATAATATTGCATAACAGCAGCAGAAATAGTAACTGCTTGAAATTGCTAAACAAGATTAAGGAAATAAAGGAGACAAAAGCCTTCCTTAGTCTCCCTTAAAATTATTAAAAATGTCAGACTCTTCAGTCAGAATGCTACTTATGCAGTTTTCATATAGGTGGTGCTTTTAAAAGTTTTGGCATATTAGCTAAAAATACAAAGGTTTCAAAGATATTTGTTAGAAATTTTCAAATTAAAAAGAAAAGGCTTACCTTCATTTATTAAAGTTAATGGTGGAATCTTGAAAGGACTTTTTGTAGGCGAAGTAGCTGGATCAGGAGGTGGCCTTACATCTCTCTCTCTAGGGTAACCTGGGTCTCTTTGAATTTCATTACTTCCGAGCAGCATAGGGTTGTAATGTGGGCTATTAGGAATGTGATGGGGCACCACTGGAACTAGTGGTGGTGAACCATGTGCATCCTGCCGTGAGAATATTCGCAGACATTGTTCTTCCAAAAGTGTGATGATTACCGATTGATTATTTACAAGGTCAGTTAGTGCCGCATACTTTATTTCAAGCTCTCTGTACCTTGATGCCATCTTCAACATTTCAGTTGTAACATTGAGGATTTTGTTTTCCAGCTGGGAAAGCTCCAGTGAATTGTCTCGTTTGCGAATTATCTCATGCAAGAGCTGCATATACAGCTGGGTAACACGTGAATTCATGTTACGACTCTCTTTTCTCAGCAATTTTACTTCATTCACTATATTTCCATCCACATCCACCACTAACTGCAAGAGGTCAATCTCTCGCTTTTGCTTGAATAATACTTCCTTCAAATTCTCAATATCCATCCTAGTAATTTCATCTTTTTTGTTTCCTGGACTTGGGCCTTTAGTGTTGACACAAATTGGTCCAGTTATTTTTTGTTCTGGAACAATAAATGTGTAGCCACACTTTTTCCCTTCCTCACCGTTTTCTGTAGAACGTGGATTTCGTTTAGGAAAGGATTTTTTAAGTTTAGTCTCTACTGTATAATATCCATTTGATAATAGCATTACTAACAAACTCAAAATCCATGGGACTGTCTTCATTTTCAAGTGAACTAAATGGAGAAAAATACATTTTATTTATTATCAGACTTAGAAATTGCCCATCTTTCTTGCAGAGGGACATTGAATGGGGTGGAAATAAAATACTAAAAACAAAAACTGTGTATAAAAATTAAATATGAAGCAAGGATAATTGAAATTCAACATTAAAAAGTTAATTAAATGGCAAAGGGAAGACCTCCAGGATGCTAACCAGCCCCACATCTGCATGCTCCCTTGTGAGCCCCATGCAAGACAGTAGAGCCAGGTCTTTAGATATTTGTGAAAGGCCTGGACAGTGGAGGCCTGCCTTCCCTCTCAGAAGAGAATGTTTGAAAAGTTGGGGGCAATGGCAAAAAAAATGCTTTCTTCCAGGACTTTGCCAGTCACAGTCATAATTCATTAACTGACAAGGTCTGGGACATGCCTTTCCTACCTGTCCAAATAGGATGGGCTGATATAATGGGGCAATTTTAGGTATTGCCAAGACCCCATCAGTATAAAAATCCATGTCAAAAATGATAGAAAGATTAAGGGTTTTGTCAGCCCTTCAGGCTTTAGTTCTCCCCTATTCGCTATATATTTTGTTATAATTATTAGCAGAAGAATGGAAAGCAGAAACATTTAATATGTTAGTATTAGAAATCAATTAAAGTCACAGCAGCTGGATAAGTTGAGTACTATAATATGGTATCAGGATATAATGCATACAATTACTAATACTGTTGATTTATCATCTTACATTTTGCAATACTCTTTAATACAGAATTTAACCTTGTAAACAATAAGTTTAGTTCCTATATTAAAGACCAAGCATGAATATTTTCAGGTTATAAATAAGCTCCCTCCTCCATCCCTTCCCCCTACTTGTGTCTCATTAGCATGAGGTTATATTATAGTGTGAAAAATCTGATTGACATGAACAAACACAATAGGTAATTCAGTGGGAAAACATTTCGCTAACTCCTGCCTAATTTGGTACAGGAACTGCTGTGCTTGATAGCTGTGCTTGATATCATATAAAATGGTTACTGTACTACAGGCTGCATATTTGAAGAGCTTAGGAATATGGAGATGGACGGGTATTTATATAGTAACTTTTTGAAATTATTTTCACCTAGATAGCTATTTGAATTCAAAGAATTGATCTTTTATATTTTACATTATGTATTTAAAGGGGAGTGCATTTTAAAAAATGAATGCCAAAATACCTTATAAAATTGTATTATATTTTTATCATTGTTAAAATTATTAACCTCAAAGATATTGCAATTACCGTAGATTAGATTCTGTCATGTAATCTATAAATTATTCTTAATTGTTCAAATTCCTCAAATTATTTTTATCTGACAATGATTGTGGTTTTTTACTCTAAAAATAGTTTCAAACAGTAATAAATATTATTTTGCCTACTTCAGATGAACATTTCAAATAGTAACATTTCACTGCAAATAGACTCTGTTCTTGGAAGTTTTTTTTCTATGTACAGAAAGTAATGCCAAATGAAAATTGCTTGTTTGCATTTGAACTTACTCAAGATATAATTTAGCTTCCTTTTAAGATATAGTGGAGATTTGCTTTCCAGTAAAAGTGCTTTTCTTTGAAATAGACTTCAAATAGCATTAAGTGAAATGTTTCATCTCTATCACCATATGTAAAATTCTTCCTAGTATTCAGTATTTTAACTATTTACCCATTGTAAAGATATACTCATCACCCTACCCCTAGCATTATCCTATACTGAAGCATAAAACTAGTATTTTAGCAAAGAAAAAAAACCATTTTGCCATAACTAATTCCTTTCTCTCTTATTCTATTTTATCCTTCCTTTTTGCTATAGATAGTGTTGGTCTTTTTCAGTGCCAGAGCTCTCACCTGTCACTCTTACATGAGGAAAGACAAGAGAGTCAAATATTAGTATGTATTGTTGCCCTTGTTATTTTAGTCCAAGAGAGAATCAGTTCTTGTGGAACAGCTGTATTATGCACATTTACACAATACATGCATACCTTTAGGTGCCCCAAGCTTTAACAATACTGTAGAAGGGATGGAGAACACACACAATCACAATATATTTTCTTGTACTGATATTATCAGTAATGCTAACCACAGCAAAGAAAGTGTGTGAAATACAGGTATCTATATCAGTGGAAAAGAATATCAATAGAAAATAATTCAACCAATATCTTAAACTTCAAAAAAGCTGATTTTAACAAACTTAAGAGAGAATCTAGGAAAGATTCCATGGATGAAAATCCTACAGGTGAAACTCAAAAAATTAGAATATTGTGCAAAAGTTCATTTATTTCAGTAATGCAACTTAAAAGGGGAAACTAATATATGAGATAGACTCATTACATAGTTAGTTCAAGCCGTGATTTGTCATAATTGTGATGATTATGGCTTACAGCTCATGAAAACCCCAAATCCACAATCTCAGAAAATTAGATTATTGTGAAAAGGTTATAATAATAATAATAATAATAATAATAATAATAATAATAATATAAAGTTGGAAGGGACCTTGGAGGTCATCTAGTCCAACCCCCTGCTCAGGCAGGAAACCCTATACCATTTCAGGCAAATGGCTGTCCAGTCTCTTCTTAAAAACCTCCAGTGTTGGAGCATTCACCACCTCTGGAGGCAGGTTGTTCCCCTGGTTAATTGTTCTAACTGTCAGGAAGTTTCTCCTTAGTTCTAGGTTGCTTCTCTCCTTGACTAGTTTCCGTCCGTTGCTTCTTGTCCTGCTTTCAGGTGCTTTGTTTAATAGCTTGACTCCCTCTTCTTTGTGGCAGCCCCTGAGATATTGGAACACTGCTATCATGTCACCCCTCACCCTTCTCTTCATTAAACTACACATACCCAATTCCAGCAACCGTTCCCTATATGTTTTAGCCTCCAGCCCCCTAATCATCTTGGTTGCTCTTCTCTGTACCCTTTCTAGAGTCTCGACATCTTCTTTACATCGTGGTGACCAAAACTGGATGCAGTATTCCAGGTGTGGCCTTACCAAAGCATTGTAAAGTGGTATTAGTACTTCACTTGATCTTGATTCTATCCCTCTGTTAATGCAGCCTAGCACTGTGTTGGCTTTTTTGGCAGCTGCAGCACACTGCTGGCTCATATTGAAGTGATTGTCTACTAAGACTCCGAGATCCCTCTCACAGTTACTACTATTGAGCAAGGTACCACCTATACTATACCTGTGCATTTGATTTTTCCTGCCTAAATGTAGAACCTTACTTTTTTCACCATTGAATTTCATTTTGTTAGATAGTGCCCAGTGTTCGAGTCTGTCCAGATCCTTCTGTATCTTAAGCCTATCTTCTGGAGTATTGGCTATTCCTGCCAGCTTGGTGTCATCTGCAAATTTGATGAGTTCCCCATCTATCGCCTCATCCAAATCGTTAATGAAGATATTGAAGAGCACTGGGCCCAGAACAGAGCCCTGGGGCACCCCACTACACACTTCCTTCCATGTAGATGCGGTTCCATTGAGGACCACACGCTGAGTACGGCCTGTCAGCCAGCTACGAATCCATCTGGTGGTAATGCTATCTAACCCACATTTTTCTATCTTATCAAGTAGTAGGTTGTGATCTACTTTGTCAAATGCCTTACTGAAGTCCAAGTAAATTATATCTACAGCAATATTCTAGGCTCAAAGTGTCCCACTCTAATCAGCTAATTAAGCCATAACACCTGCAAAGGGTTCCTGAGCCTTTAAATGGTCTCTCAGTCTGGTTCAGTAGGAATCACAATCATGGGGATGACTGCTGACCTGACAGTTGTGCAGAAAACCATCATTGACACCCTCCATAAGGAGGGAAAGCCTCAAAAGGTAATTGCAAAAGAAGTTGGATGTTCCCAAAGTGCTGTATCAAAGCACATTAATAGAAAGTTATGTGGAAGGGAAAAGTGTGGAAGAAAAAGGTGCACAAGCAGCAGGGATGACCGCAGCCTGGAGAGATTGTCAGGAAAAAGCCATTCAAAAGTGTTGGGGACTTTCACAAGGAGTGGACTGAGGCTGGAGTCAGTGCATCAAGAGCCACCACACATAGACGGATCCTGGACATGGGCTTCAAATGTCGTATTCCTCTTGTCAAAGCCGATCCTGAACAACAAACAACGTCAGAAGCGTCTTATCTGGGCTAAAAAAAAAAGACCTAGTCTGTTGCTCAGTGGTCCAAAGTCCTCTTTTCTGACGAGAGCAACTTTTGCATCTCATTTGGTAACCAAGGACCCAGAGTCTGGAGGAAGAATGGAGAGGCACACACTGCAAGATGCTTGAAATCCAGTGTGACGTTTCCACAGTCTGTGTTGATTTGGGGAGCCATGTCATCTGCTGGTGTTGGTCCACTGTGCTTCATTAAGTCCAGGGTCAACGCAGCCGTCTACCAGAAGATTTTGGAGCACTTCATGCTTCCTTCCGCAGACAAGCTTTATGGGGATGCTGACTTCAGTTTCCAGCAGCACTTGGCACCTGTCCACACTGGCAAAAGCACCAAAACCTGGTTCAATGACTGTGGGATTACTGTGCTTGATTGGCCAGCAAACTCGCCTGACCTGAACCCCATAGAGAATCTATGGGGCATTGCCAAGAGAAAGATGAGAGACATGAGACCGAACAATGCAGAAGAGCTGAAGGCCGCTAGTGAAGCATCTTGGTCTTCCATAACACCTCAGCAGTGCCACAGGCTGATAGCTTCTATGCCACGCCGCATTGAAGCAGTAATTGCTGCAAAAGGGGCCCAAACCAAGTACTGAGTACATATGCATGCTTATACTTTTCAGAGGTCCGATATTGTTCTATGTACACTCCTTCTTTTATTGATTGCATGTAATATTCTAATTTTCTGAGATTGTGTATTTGGGGTTTTCATGAGCTGTACGCCATAATCATCACAATTACGACAAATCACGGCTTGAACTATCTTGCTTTGCATGTAATGAGCCTATCTCATATATTAGTGTCCCCTTTTAAGTTGCATTACTGAAATAAATGAACTTTTGCACGATATTCTAATTTTTCGAGTTTCACCTGTAAATAGGAAAACAATTCAAGAAGCATGGGAAACTCTGAAAAATGCTATCATAAAAGCCCAGTCCAGCACAATACCACTGAAAAAGAAAAACAAGAAAGTCAAGAAAAAACCAGCATGGCTGCACAAAGATCTCTCAGACAAACTGAAAGACAAAAAGCACAAGTACAAAAAATGGAAAGAAGGAAACATAACTAGGCTGATTATCAGCAGACAGCCAGAACATGCAAAGACGAAGTCAGGAAAACAAAGGCTCAGAATGAACAAAGACTTGCAACAGAAATCAAGGATAATAAAAAAAAGTTTCTTTCAACATATTAATAACAAGAAAAAAGTCAAGGAAACTGAAGTTCCATTAAAAAGAGAAGATAGCAAGGAAGTAACAGGCAGAAAGCAGAGCTGCTTAACTCATTCTTTGCATCAATCTTCACACAAAAAGAAATTATAGGCCAACGTACCAAAAAAACTACTGCAAAAGACAAACTAGAAACAAAAATTAAAATAAGAAAATGGTAAGAGAACATCTATCCGACCTTGATGAATATAAATCACCAGGACCTGACAGATTGCATCCCAGAATTCTGAAGGAGCTGGCAGATGTTATCTCAGAACCATTGCACCATATCTTTCAAAAATCCTAGAGTACCAGGGAAATACCTGAGGATTGGAAAAGGGCTGATGTGGTTCCCATCTTCAAGAAAGGGGGGGGGGAACAGATCCAGGAAACTACAGACCAATCAGTCTAACATCAATACCTGGGAAGATCCTGGAAAAGATAATCAAAAAACAGAGCTGCGGACAACTAGAAAGCAAGCAAATTTATAACTGGTAGACAGCACGGGTTTATCAAAAACAGATCATGCCAAACCAATCTTATTTCATTCTTTGATAAAGTGACTAAATTAGTAGACCAGCAAAATGCTGTGGACATAGTATACTTAGATTTCAGTAAGGCATTTGACAAGGTAGACCACAATCTACTATGTGGTAAACTACAAATAGGTGAAATAAACAACATCACCACCAGATGGATATGTAGCTGTCTGACAAACTGTACTCAATGAGTAGTCCTCAATGGTACTACATCCACATGGAGAGAAGTAAGCAGTAAGCTCCGTCTTAGGCCCAGTAATCTTCAATATCTTCATTAATGACTTAGATGAGGAAATAGAAGGGGAACTTGTCAAATTTGCAGATGACATTAAACTGGCAGGAATAGCCAACCCAGAAGACAAGCTCAGGATCCAAAAAGATCTTGACAAACTTGAACAATGGGCCCTATCCAACAGAATGAGTTTTAATGTGGAGAAAAGCAAAGTTTTACATTTAGGCAGGAAAAATCAAAGGTTTAAATAAATATTAGGTGAGATCTGGCTCAAAAACAGCAACTGTGAGAGGGATCTTGGAATCCTAGTGGACGATCACTTGACTACGAGCCTGCAGTGTGCAGCAGCAGCTAAAAAACTTAATACAATCCAGGGTTGTATAAACAGAGGCATAGAATCAAGATCACATAAAGTATTAGTACCACTTTATAAAACCCTAGGGCCTAGTGAGACCACATCTGGAATACTGCAGCCAATTTTGGTCACCATACTACAAAAAAGATGTTGAGACCTTGGAAAAAGTTCAGAGAAGAGCAACTAAGATGATCAAAGGTCTGGAGACTAAAACATATGAAGAACGGCTGCAGGACTTGGGTTTGGCTAGTCTAATGAAAAGAGGAAACGGGTGACATGATAGCAGTATTCCAGTATTTGAGGGGCTGCCACAAAGAAGACGGCATCAAACTATTCTCCAAAGCACCAGAGGGCAAGACAAGAAACAATGTTTGGAAACTGACCAAAGAGAGAAGCAACCTGGAATTAAGGAGAAACTTCCTAACAGTGAGGACAGTTAACCAGTGGAAGAGCTTGCCTCCAGAAATCATGGGCGTTCCATCACTGGAGGTTTTTAAGAAGAGACTGGACAGTCACTTGTCTGAAGTGGTATAGGTTCTCCTGCTTGAGCAGGGGGCTGGACTAGGAAGACCTCCAAGATCTCTTCCACCTCTATTCTATTCTATATTGATAGATACTGAAATCATACTGCAACTAAATAGCATAGATATAAGGGATTAGACTAGAAAGCAGGGGACATGAGTTTTAGTTCCACCTTAGGCACAAATCCAGCTGGGTGACTTGGGCTAGTCACTTTCTCTCAGCCCTAGGAAGGAAGCGATGGCAAGCCACTTCTGAAAAACTTCGCTTCTTAAGATTTAATGTATACCTACTTCCACTGCAATACCAGTCCATTGGTTCTGATCCTGACCTCCAGGGAAAGAGAGTAACTAAAGTATGTCAATTTCCTCCCCTATATGATAATTTATAGATATTTGAAGATTCATATCAGCTTTTTTCCCCTGCAGGTTAAATATGTTCACTTCCTTTGATGATTTCTCATAGGATTTGATTTCAGTTCACCTAACCATCTTCTGAAGACTGAGCTTTAGTTTGCTGTTGGTTTTTTTGGACTGTGATGCCCATAACTGAATATAGTATTCCAGGTGTATTCCATCTTATTATTATATACCAAAAGAGCATTTGCATTTTCACCAGCTACATCACCCTGTTGGTTCTTGTTCAGCTTGAAATCTGCACCACCCAGATTCTTTTTACATCTAGTATTACCAAAACAGGTTTCTCCTTATGTTAGTTGTATCTTTCTCCCCAAATGCAGGACTTTGCATTTTTCCTCCTTAAATTTTATCTTGTTCATTTGGGCCCACAATTCAAGCTGTCTAGAGTTTTTTAAATCTTTTCTTTTTCATCTATAGTGTAACAATTCCTCATTTTCTCATCAATTCTCCAGGCATTCCCAAGTCAAATAATCCTTAACATATGACCACAATTGAATCCGCCATTTTGGTTATATGTTGTTGCAATCATTAAGCCCCTGTGATTGCTTGACTTTCACAATCAAAGCTCTTCCTGTTGTTGCCATGCCCAGGGTACATGGGAGGTCCTAGGAGGTCCAGAGCCCACTGGTACATAGAAACTTACTATGGGTCACTTAGCTAGGCCCACTAGTATACAGATTTTTTCCCAGCCCCAACATATTTGGGTCTACTTACCTTACAGTCACTTGCACTATCCCGCACATGGGCCCTATTCTCATGATGGTTCATTATCCAAATTGTATGGCGAAGGGGTCTTCCAAACCATTGTGAGAATGATGGTATTTGTTAGCATTTTCTCCTACACTTTTGAAATACTGGGTCTAAGGGTCTTTCAGAATGCTGACTTTGCTAGTGTTTTGAACTGCAGATTTGTACAGATGGAAGGGAAAATCCCTCAAGATGCTGTGGGAGCGGTCCTCAAATTTTCCACCCCTATTTGTAGTTTTTTCCCTGTTAGCTTCCCTACTGACTTTCCTGGAAAGCCAGCAGAGAAGATTGCAAATGGCAATCATCTGATCACAGGGTATTTGGCAGTCAGTCATAAATATAAATAGATTGCCAAGTACACAAAATGCACCACCCTAGGGGAAGAACACAGTGTTGTTTTATGCCTATTCTGTGGCTGTTGTGGCTGTGGTCATTAAACTACCAATCATAAGTCAAGGACTTTCTCTTTTACAGTTAGCAATTCTGCAATTAGCTTTGCTGGGATTTAATACCTTGCAATATAATTCACTTGCCCTGGAGCACTGAATTCATTTAAATTAGGTAATTCTCTGTGACTGTCCTAGGCTGCTGATTTCTCCTTCCGTTATTGTGAACCACGATAATGGCCCACTAATGTCAATGATTGTACCTTTGTCTTTAGTGTCCGCTCTCTGCCCACCTAAATTTCATGTTTTCTCTTTCTAGCTGACTTTAGCAGAATGATTTGTGCCATAGATTCATTACAAATGAATTACAGTATTCTAATGTACTTCATGTGAGAATAGAAATTTTTATTCATGTTGAATAATCAATAGTGCAGCTTCCTGGAATCAAGTATGAGAACTCACCATTATGCAACTAAAACAACTGCACTGACCCAATTCAAATCTTATGGCTGTAGTTTGTTTTTTGTAGGCTTTTATTTACGGTATTTATTTTTAATTTTTGTTTCAGAAACAATTGTTTCAGGTTCACATGAAACCTCATTTCAGGCTAATTGTAAAAATAAGGAGGAAAAAACCTTTTTTGTTGCTGTAAAATGATCTTTGAAATTTCTTGTCAGATTGATCTGCTTTGTCTCCTCATTATAATTAATAATTCTACCTTAGAAGAGCCTGGTTTAAACATTTGGGCTGCATTGTTGGTAGAGGGGGATAAATGGCTAAATAAGAAACATATATTATTACAGCTGAATATTATTTGTGAGTGACAGTTTACTTTTGCATGGAGCAACTTATAAAAGCAATAAAAGTACATTTTTCTGCAAATGCAGAGCAAATGTTCATATTTAATGCAGTCTGCTTTTCCAAATATTTAATTCATATGCCTAACATGCAAACATGTTCTTTTGTACATTCAAAAGGTCAGCTATTAAAAGTGAGTTAATGCATATAGTCTTCTTAGCCTTCAGGTTTTGTATGATTAAAATAATTGGATATGGAGAAGAATGATACACATCTGTTTGCAAGTGAACCTTAATATAATATTCCACATTATTGATAATTATTTGTTTCTATATCTTACTGGAGTCCATTGTGTCTTCCTTATTTTTTAAAGTGGTAGCAAGTTGAAATTTTTGAAATGAATGCAGTTTGTTACTCTATAGATGTGAATGAAGATTAGTAATCAGTAAAAACAAATACAAAAAAGAATCATCATTTGTCATTTAAGAATAGGCTTTTTAAAAAAAATGTTCCAAGCTTAGTTTGAGTATTTTCATCTTGTGAGAAATTAAAAATCCAATCTACCTCCGATCATGAAACCTTTTAAACTCATGTCTAGCTTCCAGACACATTATACAAAATAATGTTTTTTAGATAAGAAATATTTTGAAGATTGAATTAATTTCTATGATTCAGCTACCATATACCACAGATTTAAGCTGTGCTCTCATTGGAACCCAGAAGAATCTTTGATCATTTTATTCCTTTAACTTAGCATAAATCAGCATTGGCTTCAACCCATATATCTCTGCAAGTAGAAGCTATCAAACCAGTGCTGTTTTTGTCAGATATAGTATCTGGTATATGGAACAAAACAATGTTGTACGTTTTTCCCAAGAAAGGTGTTGTGCTCTTTTTTCACATGGCCTTAAACATAAGTGATTTTTCCCTCCATAAGCAGTCTTCTTAAACACACTATCTTGAGAGAAACCTGCAAATTTGCTCACTTTGTGAATAAAAAATTTCCAGATTTTTTTTTAAAAAATGTTTTTAATCTACTGCTTCCAGATATTTTGACATTCTTTTTTGTTTGTGAGGAAATTTCTGTGTAATAGGTTTTTAGGTTTCTATCCTTTATTTCTGGGTAATAGTTTTTCAGGTTTCCATCCTTTTCCTCTTTAATTAAGAGACACTCTTAATTAAAACACATAATGTAAAAACAAAACAAGCAATTACTTATATATGCATTGTTCTGTATTTAGTAACACAAACAGATGCTTTGCTATTTTCAGCACCTCTTTGATTAGAATACCATAACTATTTTATATCTTTAATTACTTTATTGGATTGATTTTACTTTTTTTCTACTTTTTAAAATGTCATTGCAACAAGCAACAAGCCATTCTTAGTAAAACAGTTGGCAAAAAGGCATTTGTTCAAAATGTATTAATATAGTACAATTGATCTGTTTAAGTTGATCCTAAAAAAAATAGGTTGGTGAGATAATGAAAAAATATGAAAGACATATTAACGTATTTCAACTTTGGGCACAAAAAACATGTGTTATTTGATTTTCTTTGGAAATACAAGAACCTTAGGTGTGGATAAAACGTTAAATGAAAGGGTGAACACACTCAATTTGATTTCATTTGCACGTTTATTAGTTTATATAGCATTAAAAATGGAGCATCTCTTGACTGTCTTGAAAACAGTCATATAATACAGAACTGAATAAATTGTAGATTGAAAATGTGTAGTGTAGCTAGAAAATTTCTATGAAATGATAGTAGTACCCAGTGATATTAATGTCTTATATTACATTAATTCTGTTGAAATAACTTATTATACATTTCATTTAGTCAAATTCTGCTATTTTAGTCATTGGGAGTTTTTATATCTAGAAACCTGATTCACTGTATGGTAAATATCAGAACTTTGATTTCACTTTCTGAAAATCAGTCAGAAAAGCAGATACTGTATACCTGGCTTTCAATAAATCTAAAGATAGCTTGCTACTTCAATTACTTTCTCTTGAATATTATATTTTTAACTGAATACCATTCTTGCAGCATGAAGAATTTGTAGTGGTGTTCGATTACTTTTTACAGGTATTTACAGGTTAATCGGAATTTAGGCAAAATAGCATTTATCAAATCAACATTCTAGAATACTTTGCTCCTAACTCTATAGACATCTCCCTATGCAGAATCATACATCTTCATTACCAAGTATATCTTACTTTTCAGAAAATTTAATTCTAAAATCTACTGAAATATATGGAATTATTTCCTACTAAATGGCAGTTATTCAGCAGTAAGAACATAAGTGCAAACATAAGTTGCCTATTTTCCATTCTGAAGTGCAGAATACTTACATTGTCTTATCTATCAGATTAACAGAACAAGTCTCTGAAGCATAATGAGCAGGTAAACATCTATTACAACTAAATACTAATAGTTTGAAAAAGCCAATATTAACTATTTGCTAAAATATTTGTTCCACTATTATATCAGATTTATTTATAAAAAATGTCATTTTTAAAAAACTGCATAATTAGCAAAATAATTAAAAACATTTATATTGTACAGAGGAACAATTGAATACTGTATTTTAGTCAGTTAAAAACTGATAAAATTAAAGTTCTGGTTAAAGCTCTGAAATTATTTTTGATACATTCATTGTTAAAATGAAATACTATTGCCTTGGTTCTTACCTATAATGGTAACTATAATACATGAATATCAGTGCTTCAGCAGTGTCCACTGGATATTTTGCCACCTTCCAATTTGGCTGTTTTTTGTGTTGGCTGGGTCTGACAAAAGGTGCAGTTTAAAAAATCCGGAAAGCACCAGGTTGCAGAAGAGTACCATAGATTTCAGAAACCTAGATTCCACAGCTAAGTGTTTTTAATAAGATCCTGAACTTTGTTGCTTTTTGCTTAACAAACTATTTTAATTAGAACTGGAGAATAACTGTTCACTGCATATATTTGTCTAACCACAAGGTACTCTCTGAAAGAGAGCAAAAATGCTTTTAGAACTAAGCATGTATAAGCAATATATATCCATGTAACATAGAAAATAATTGTTAACTAGTTTTGTGCCAAAGAAAACTCCAATATTTGTATTGTTCTATATTAGGTATAAGAGGGATTATTGTGTTCTGCAATAATGGGCTATAACTGTGAGCCAAGATAATTAGTACATTATATTAGGTTGTTTTTTCTTTTGCAAGCTAATTTAGCAATTGTTGAGTTCCTATAGCAGCAAATAGATAATTGAATCTTAAAAATATTTAAATCTTCTACAGTGGATACATGTTTATTCCAAGTACAAATGGAGTGATTTTGATCAAAAATTTGGGGTGCTATATTAGCACATGAACGGAACTAAATTAAATGAAGATTTTAATTACAGATGTTCATGCTAATAATTGATATGCCTGACAGAATCTGAGAGTTACTGACTTGCTAGTTTTATTTTCCTTTATTAGGAAAAAACAGTACTTTAAAGCATTAAACTAGTTCAAAAACATTAAAGATAGTTTCATCATGGAAGCTTTATAACAATGGATTTTTTTTCCTAATTATGTTTGAGGACTGAATGTGTAAGAGAAAGTCCTCTCTCCACACATTGCCTCAGGATGCAGCTAATAATAATAGTATTTTGATGACTTTCTATAATGGAGTATAATAAAAATCAATGGAGTACAATAAATTCTAAACTATGTGTATATAGTGACAGCAATCTCATCCTTAATGCATGCATATTGATAGCAAAGAAAATATATAAATACTAACCTTCTGATGACTCTTCTGAAATCAAGTAAAACTTCAGAGGCTTTTTCTGTATATTTTCTCTTCCCGGTACTAACACAGTTGGCTAGCACAGTTCTATGTTATTTTGTTTTGTTATATTTATATCCAAGTACATGTCCTCCACTTTTAGCTTAATGAACAACCTATCTAAATAATTTCCTTCTGCAACAGAAAAGATGGAGAGTTTTTCTAGCTGCTGTGCCTATTCCTTTCATTTGCATTCTGAGCTGCACTAACCAGCAACAGCTGAACTTGCTTCCATATACAGCACAGCACACTTGGGTGTGTTTCTTAAACAAATGCATGCCTTGACGTAAAAACTGCCAGCCCATGTATGAAGTAATTGAAGAAAGGGAAGGGGGAAAGAGAGAGAGAGAGAGAGACCAAAGGATTTCCTATCCACCGCCTTTGGAGTAGAATTGAAATAGGGAGAGGAAAATGAGTGGGAATCACAATATGAACAAGGAGATACTGTTTGTTAGTTGAATGGAAAGCAAGCGACAGATGGGGAAACTATAAAGAGTTTAGGTACTGTACTATAATTGCAAAGCATTGTTACTTGGTTGCTCAAAGTTGCCTTTAGCTGTTACCATTATGAGCTTACTTTAGAGGAGAGATTCATTTATACTGACCCAATTTTCTGTTTCCAGGAATAAAAGAAACAGGAGATTTGTGGATGTATGCGTTCGTATTCATTTATTGTTCTGAAGAATGCAGACCTGAATGTCATATTAAATTCTTTTTAAAGTTTATTTAATGAGAAGCAGTTGTTACAGCAATAGTGTTTAAAAAAACTTTGGCAAAATAAGACATTAAAACTATTAACTCTTAAGTTACGTGGCATACTAAATGAGAAGGGAGGAGAAAAGGCTTGGTGATAGGTCCAAGAAAAAAATAATTAAATCAGTTTTTTTATGTAGGTGAAAAATCTATTCATTGGTTTCTAACTCAGTTTCTTAAATATTTATTTAGCCAGAAACACAGATTTTATTTTATTATTCCCATCTCAGTTCAATAACACTAGCTACCAACAATCAGGAAAACACAAATACTAGCCAGTATTTTCCTGATGACATATTCTGTTGTCACTGAGTGTCCATCTAGAAGCCAATAGATTATTTAGGATTCAGTTAGCTCAAATCAGTTAGCTCATACTGAAATACCAAAAACAAAAGTTTTATTGAATAAATATTAACAGGGTTACAGAGAAAGAAAGGCACCAACCTATTTCTCTTAGATTGACCAGAAAATCCAGAAATGACAGTAAAGAGACTCAGTAAAGTTGCCCATTTCATGTCATTTTTTATTCTTTGGACTTTAGATCAATTTGCTTTTTGGTGCCTCGGGCTTTTGTTTCATTTTTATACTTGAGGGACAGTGAATATAATAACACCTAATTATTTTTTATTCACAACTTCAAACAATGTAATGCTCTGCCAGTTAGCTTTTAAATAATACATTGTCTCTAGCCAACAACACCTGGGATTGGTCTGGTAGCATATTTTATCAACTGTGGGAACACAAATAGTCAAACCTTTGCTTAAAATATTTTTAAGAGAACCATTATTACTATTTCACTTTTTCCTTGTCAATCTTGTATGCTATTACTACAAATATAAAGTTTAAATAATTGAATACAAACAGCAAATGATAATCATTTAGACATAGCAGTTTAATTTTAAAATATAATTGGTGCATTAATTAAATACTTTGTGGAATTGCAAATAAATTTTAGATACAAATTGAAATATAAAGCTTTTATATTGTAAGGGCAGAGTTGAATGTTTCAGATTCATGACATGTCTTTAAAATCCAAATACTATCTGAAGCAGGACCGGAAGGCTGTGATGTTATTTGATTTGAACTAGAGCCTTGGTGGAGCAGTGGGCTAATGCCTCCTTAAGTAACACCAGCTGCCTGCAATTAGTGCAGGTTTGAGTCCCACCAGGCTCAAGATTGACTCAGCCTTCCATCCTTCCGAGGTAGGTAAAATGAGGACCCAGATTGTTGGGGGCAATAAACTGACTTTGTAATAATGCCGCTTGGGGGGGGGGGCGAAAGCCCTAATAAGCAGGCATATACATAGAATGAAGGCTATTGCTAAGCACTTTGATTTGTGCTTTAGATTGTAAGCTGCCCTGAGTCTTCAGAGAAGGGCGGGATATAAATGGGATTAAAAAAAAACTACAGATAGTTGGGATCAGCAACACCAGGCATGTCAAACTCGCGATGTCGCACGACGTATTGGAACTTTTTCCCCATTGCCGGCAATGGGGTAGGCGCGGTTTTGTCGTGACGCATCCGGCCCATGGGCCGGCAGTTTGACACCCCTGAGCAACACCATTACTAAGTGCCATGGTTGCTGAACAAAAAAATCATGTGACTGCAAGGACTTACAGCCTCACATCTGCTTCAGTTGTTAAGCAAATTACTACAGCTGTTAAGTAAAGCATTCTATATTCTCCTTTAACTCTGCTTCTCACAAGCCAGTTGCAAATCATATAAATGTTGTGACCTTGGGACACTGCAATAGTCATAACTTGGTGGAGCAGTGGGCTAATGCCTCCTTAAGTAACACCAGCTGCCTGCAATTAGTGCAGGTTCGCATCCCACCAGGCTCAAGGTTGACTCAGCCTTCCATCCTTCCGAGGTAGGTAAAATGAGGACCCAGATTGTTGGGGCAATAAGCTGACTTTGTAATAATGCCGCTTGGGGGGGGGCGAAAGCCCTAATAAGCAGGCATATACATAGAATGAAGGCTACTGCTAAGCACATTGATTGTTAGATTGTAAGGACTGAAAATAAATAGAGAAAAAACCAAAATGTTGTCCAAAAACTTAACTGATGTAAAGAAAAAAGAAATAGAAGGAATTATGGGGTTAAAATTTGCTAAAAAAGTAAAGTACTTGGGAATCGAATTAACCAATAAATGTTCCAATATTAAAGAACTTAATTATAATAAATTATTTGCCAATACACTACAAGACCTTGACAGGTGGAAAAATATTCAATTATCTTTTTTGGGCAGAATTGCCGCAATCAAGGCACATATCCTCCCACGTTGGATTTTTTTATTTCAAACGGCCCCCGTAAATTTAGACAACAAATTTTTTAGGAAATTGGATCAAGCATTAGGGAAATTTGTTTGGTGGGGTAAAAAACCACGAATAAAGGGAAAAATGCTCCAGGAGCACAAAACAAGGGGGGGCTTGGGACTTCCAAACTGGGAGTTATACTATCAAGCCTCTGCACTCCTCTGGATTAAAGATTGGGTATCCCTGTCGAGGAAACGCATATTAACTATTGAAGGCTTTGACCTTAACCAAGGATGGCACTCAACTTTATGGTCATATCAAAAAACTCCATCCAAGTACTTTACTAACCACTACATCAGGAGAATTTTGATCAGAATTTGGCAAAAAGTTAAAAAACGAATGTATACTAAGATTCCCAAATGGGTGGTCCCATTGGAGATAACAACCCAGCCGACCGTTCACAACCTGAAAAGAAACTGGTCCTACAAGATTCTGGTGGATGAAGAAGGGAATCTGAAATCTAGAGAACAATTACAGATACAAGGTATAGATATAGACTGGTGGTCATACATTCAGATCCAAACCAGGTTTTCTAAGGATAAACAGGAATATGGCATCTCCCAAACTAGTCAACCCTTCGATAAAGGTTTGGAAGGCCCCGGACTAAAATTTATTTCTGGAATGTACAATCTCCTCCTAGCTAGATACATAGATGATGAGATCGTGAAAGATACAATGATAGCCTGGGGGAGAAACATAGGGAGGTCGATCCAACTAGAGGAATGGCAGACAATATGGGCCAGAACGATGAAAATAACATTATCTTTGGCATTCAAAGAGAATTATTTTAAAATGATTTATAGATGGTATTTGCCGCCAGCTAGAATAGCCAAAATGTTTCCAGACGCCTCTGATAAATGCTGGAAATGTAGACTGGCCAAGGGTACTTTTTTCCACCAGTGGTGGACTTGCCCTCAGAGTAAGAAATATTGGGAGAAGGTCCAAAACTGGTTAAAACAAATAACTGGTGTCATCTTCCCTCTGCTTCCAGACTCTTACCTACTTGGTATAAAGCCAAAACTAATTAATAGACAAGATTGGTATCTCTTTGTACATGTTACAACAGCAGCGAGAATAACCTTCGCTCAACAGTGGAAGGATATAAATATTCCAACGGACCAAATGTTAATTAATAAGATTCTGAATTGTGCTGAAATGGATAAACTAACTTATATGTTAAAACAGAAACAAGAATCTATGTATTACACCAACTGGGAACGATGGTATGATTGGTTAAAAAATAGAACAAACCTAGAATAGTTAATATAACACTTCATAGTAATCTTTATGATAATATTTAATAGGCGAAATAGACAACATAAATAAGATTTAAGATTTACCGGGATGTAATTATGTATAACTGCACAGGGGATTTCAATCCCCAGTTAGTTTATATGCATGTTTGTTAAGTGTTTGTTTGTCCTTTTCCTTTTCTTTCTTAATTCGAAATGTATATACTTAGTGTGTATGTGTCTGTAAATATTTAAAATAAACTTTTTTAAAAAAAAGAATGAAGGCTATTGCTAAGCACATTGGTTTGTGCTTAAATTGTAAGCCACCCTGAGTCTTCGGAGAAGGGCGGGATATAAATGGGATTAAAATAAAAAATAAAATAAAAATAAAAATAGCTGTATGCCATTTGCTAAACTCCCAAATGGTGATCACATGACTGCAGAATCCTGCAATAATCATAAATGAAGGATTGATCACAAAGCTGGAGGTTACCATCACAATTAAACTTCAAACAGTCACTAAATGAGGGAGTCAGTAAGCAAGGTCTACTTGTAACTTTGTTTCAATGCTCTTATGATAAAAAAAATCTTTAATTCTTCAGGTATTTATCTCTCAGACTTGACATATATTGACTCAGCATATCCATCAACAGGAAGTATTCTGGAAAATGAGCAGAGATCAAACTTAATGAATAATATTCTTAGAATAATTTCAGACTTACAGCAATCTTGTGAATATGGTAAGTTACACATGCATTTATATTACAGCATTATCTGCAAACAGTGAATAAAATAGCTTGAATATTAATTGAGGCTTGCTCAAATTTCACCTTTGATTAAAGGTGTTGATGGGATATTTAAAAAAAATAATTCAAGATATGAAGATAAGGTGATCATTTCCCCAGTAAAATAGCAGAAATCTAATCAAACAGCCCCAAATCTTTGAGCATATCTTAAAATATTTCCTTGGATTTACTATAATTGAAGAGACAAATGTAAAGGGTAATATTTTTTACTAAATTCAAAGTAAAATGACTTTTCTCAACTTAGCATTAACTTTAAAAAATAATTAACAGACTTTGTTACAGTAAGCTTTCTGTTATTCAAAAACATCTTGAAAGCTACCCTCTTAATTTTGACTAAGTCTATTTCAAATAAAGTAGTCTCCAAATAAGAACCTTCCTTTTCATTTATTTATCTATTCTTTATTCAATTGTTCAATTTCTATAGCTGTCCATCTCAGTCAATGACTCTGGGCAGCTTATAGTTCATTTTTACTAAATATTAATTAAGCTTTCCACTTAATTTTATTTAGACAAGATAGGTGCAGGAAATGAATATTGGTTTATTGTATGCTAACACTCTCTACAGGAATATGAACTATTAACAGTCATAGTAAATTGGTGGTAGATAAGAGTCAGTGGAATTCAAGATGAGCTGGGTAGGAAGGGACTTGAGACTGGTGATGCAATTGACCCTTCCTTGGGCCCCAGTCTGGTCATCGCCTACAGATCGCTGAAGCCAGAGTTCTTGTTTTTTTCAGTTATGGGAAAATAATGGGTAGGAAGAGCCCTACCTTCCATTTACAGATGGCTCAATTGCCTTTTTATACCAAACGGCAACTGATAAACCACTGCCCAAAAGAAAATCACTGTTTACCTCTAGAATTATATTACATCCTAAGCTGCTGAAGCTTTTGGTAGGAATCCTGTGCAGATTGTTTTTAAGCTTTGGATGCCGTATTGTTTCAATACTATGTCCTAAGGCACGGATGTCACTTGATTGAGTCACATGGTGTATCATGACAAATTGCGATGTTTTTTGCCTTTGCAGAGCCAGGGTGGGCGTAGCCTGCGTGTGATGCATCCAGCCTGCAGGCAGCCCATTTGACACCCCTGTCCTAAGGTCTAGAATGTTTACTGTGAATATTTGGAGGAAACAAATATTTTTTTTCCTTTATGTATTTCTGTTTTCAGAAAGTGTCTTTGTATTTTGTTACTTAGAAATAGATATTTTTCTTCAAAATAATAGTGCTTTTGCATTCATGTGGGCTGGAATTTCTTTTTATGCTGTCTACCCAATTTATCAGGCTGATGATTTGCGGGGGTTTTTTTGTTTGTTTCTCTTTTATTTTCTTTACACAAGGTTTTTGGCAGAGTGGAATTATCTCTGGGATTATAGGATGCTGCTTGTCTGCAAGGGTTAGACAGCTCCCTACTGTGCAAAGAAACTATGGTTATTTGTGCAAATTCCCTGAGATCAAAAGCCATCTCTGATGCTCTAAGACAGGGGTAGGCAACCTCGGCTCTTTTATGACTCATGGTCTTCAACTCCCAGAATTCCTGAGCCAGCATATCTGGCTCAGGAATTCTGGGAGTTGAAGTCCATGAGTCATAAAAGAGCCGAGGTTGCCTACCCCTGCTCTAAGAAGAGAAATTTATGATAAGATTTTTTTTCAGTACTTGTCTGAAAAATATTTTGTTTATTGCATTGGAGGAGATGTAAATCATGTTATTGGGCAAAGTCTTAGAATCTGGCTAAATACAAGATGATTATTGGCTGTGAATATTTAGGAAATCACAAAATATATAAAGCAAAATTTAAATGTGAGTTTCAATTTTCATGTATATGTAGAATTGTGATCAGAATTCTATATAGAAGATTAGTAGCCACCAACATTTATTCATATGACTTTACTCTTATGAGTGAGGTGCAATGTCTCATCAGTTAAAGATGCTGAGCTTGTCAGAGAGCTGACAGCCTGGATTTGAGACCCGAGGTCTGTGCAACAAGGTGCGCTCCTGTTACTTGCCCCAGCTCCTGCCCACCTAGCAGTTTGAAACCATGTAACTAGATTAATAGGTACCACTTCAATGGGAAGTAACAGCATTCCATATGTTTTTGGCATATAGCCATACTGGCCACATGACTACAGAAATTGGCTTCAGACAATGATGACTTTCATCAGCCAAGAAACAGATATAAGCACTGTGCCCTAGAATTGGACATAACTGACAGGGAAACCTTTACCTTTATTGATATGAAGCAGTTTCTAATATATTTTAGCTGGGAATGAGGTTGCCAGATTTCACATTAGGAGCAAGGGGACAACAAGGTCATATATCCTTTAGTTGTTCAACAGTGAAAGGACACAGGGCAGAAAACATCCTGCAAAAAACAGAGTTCCACAACACAGTCCGTTCAGCAGTTCCAAAATGGCTCCACACCCATTTGCACTACTCAGGTGACCCTGAAGACACAAACAAACCTTCAAGTATCCTCAGTGACTCTCTAAGACAGGGTGTCAAACGTCATGTGACACGTCGCAATGTATCGTAACTTTTTTGCCATTGCAATGGGGTGGATGTGGTTTCGCTATGATGCATCTGGCCCATTGGCCAGCAGTTTGACCCCTGATCTAAAAGAATGCAAATGATCAGCTGTCTGCAAGGAATTTAAATCCTTCCATTCCCCACCATCCTGTCAGAGCTGAAGAAGCTTCTTGGATGAGAAGCAAAATGTCTTCAAAGAAAAACAAAGTCAGATTTTATGTGCATAGCCTAGCTTCCTGCTTTTCCTTCCCCATCCAAGTACTGCTATTAAGATTCTTATAAACAAGTTGGTCTTAATTCTATCACAGACATTTGTGGAAATAGTAGTTAGCTAAATGCCTACTTTGGGGGGGGGGAAGGAAGATAACATTATAACAATAATAGTTAACATTGATATGAAATCATGCCATATAAAAATACATAGATCTTAATGGCTGCCAATAAAATAACTGCTCTCCATTATATACTTATTACTATTTAGATATTGCTGTGTTGCCTCATGTTCAAAAGTACCTGAATTCTGTTCAGTATATAGAGGAACTTCAGAAGTTTGTGGAAGATGATAATTATAAGTAAGTATATAATCTAGTCAATTGTAATATATTCATTATTAAATTTTTGTTTTTAAAGTAATTTTGTTTAAAGTAATTAATGTTTAAAATTTTTAGGACATTTCTGTTTATATTCATTTTTCATGAATACTTTCTTGCTCTTTTTTTTCTTTTCTTTCTTTCTCTTTCTTTCCTAGAACATAATCCTTAGCTGTAAATATTAAAAATGAATGAATGAAAAGAATAAACAGAAACTCCTGTAGTGGTTTAGGTATTGAACTAGGAATCAGGAAATTCATCTATTGCAATTCACTGGGTGAGCAGTAATTCTCTCCACCCAACCTGCAATACAGGGTTCTGGTTTTTGAGGGGATTCCCATGTAATTTCCTTTGAGTTCCTGTAGGAAAGGTGGAATATAAATCTAACAGATGAATAAGAATCAACAGATGTTCAGGATCTAAGACAATCTTAATCTATTATGAATTACAGTATTTGTTATATTTCCCTATTCTTAATCATCTTCCCTCTGAATTTCTTATTCTGTTATTAACTGCGGTATTTCGTATTCATCATATAAATCCATACTGGCCTTTTTAAAAACGAACATATAGCAGTTATATGTGCAACTGTTTCATTCTCCTTTTCTTTTAAGTTATACAGAGTGGGAGAAAGTTTCCAGGAAATGACAGCGTTTTTAAATGGCACTTCTAAATCACATATTTTTCTTTTAAAATGAAAAATAGGTATTTTGTATCTTATTAAAAGAATTGAATTTTTTTTATTTAAATCTGTCAAAATATGATAATGGTTACTATTTATTTTGTTGTTTTTAATTTATACTCCACCTAACTCATGGTTTGATGCTACTCTGGGAAGCTAATTATTATATTTTTATCTCACCTTTTCATATGTGTAACTCAAGATGGTTAACATTCTTAACACTCCTGCCTTCTACTTTCCCCACAACAACAATCCTATGATATCTATTAGGCTGAGAGAGAGTGACTGCCTAAGGTCATCCAGACATTTTCATGCTTAAGGGAAAGCTAGAAGTCACAGTCTTCTTGTTTCTAGGTCAGCACCTTAACCACCACCAATCTGGCTCAAATGATTTATTGATGGACTCCTAGTAGGATCTCCTAGAACAGAGGTACCCAAACTTTTAGGCACCAGGGACCGGTTCCGTGGAGAGATGTTTTTCTGTGGACCACAGGATGTGTGGTTTTATGGGCTACCTGTATCTTGCAGATGGGGCTTTGCTTTTTTGTGCGGCCCAGTTGCTGGCATGCTGTAGTCTGGTACTGGTCCACGGACCAGGGGTTGAGGACTCCTGTCCTAGAAAATGAAAGTAAGTGTAGATGTCTGAATTTGCTATTAGCAATATCTTTTTTTTCTTAACACAGACTTTCATTAAAAATAGAACCTGGGACCAGTACCTCACGCCCCACTGCATCTCATGAAGATTTAGTTGGTAAGTACTCAACAATAAAACACTCTGATTCTACTCCCCAGTATTCCTATTTTCTGGACTTATAATATCCATAAAATCTTTTTTAAGCAAATTTAATTTAAGCAAAGTTTTAAATAAACTAAAAAGAGAGGGAAATAGATGAAATCTGTATATTTACTTCTAAATTATTTTGAAGATTTTGAAGAATTGTAATAACAAACTTGCTCTTTGCTCTACTCATTTTACTTATTTTTTCCAGGCCCTGAAGTGGGTGTTTCTCCCCAAATGGTGCAAAAGAATGCTACTGCTGAAGGAGTATTGCTACCACCAACTCCTCCATCTCCTAGAAACCTGATGCCTCATGGGCATAGAAAATGTCACAGTTTGGGATACAAGTTAGCATTTCATTTGAGATTCAGTTCCTTCTGTTATTTAAATTCATTATACTCCACATTATTGTTATTTAAAAAGCTATATATATGAACTAAGTATCTTCTTTGCCATTGACTTTTCATGCAGTGTGTATATTAGGTTGTTTAAATAGCTTGGTAGATGTATACCTTTTTTATAAGTAAACACAAGATAAATATAAGTAAAGGTATATATCTTATAGATAAAGTAATGTCTGAATTTGTATATCGTGATAACTCAGGATTATTAAATAATCTGTTAAACAAGCCAGACTTAGATTTGCGAACAGGCAATGCAATCATGACATTGTTGGAACCCTAAAACAGAGAAACAGTCAAAAACAGAGAAAAGTTTAACAATACGTCAGTCTTGATATACAGTATATATATAATTCTACCATCACAAAGTATTTATTATTTGTTTGACTGATTACAGAATATTTTTCTATTTTGTTTTAATTTCCTTTGCTTTAAACTTCTCTGTATTGTTAGAGCTTTGAATAGGACATTTGGATTAGCAGATTAACTCAGTGATCCAAATGGGTCCTTTCTGTTTTCAGGAAACAAAACAAATTAGTTATAAGGCAAGAAATTGTGCGTTTCTGTTTATAATGTTTTGTTAAATCATAATTATACTCATTAAACTGACATGCCATGGTTTCATATTGATTTATAGACTGAACCCGATTGTTCATATATTGATTGATTATGCTTCATCAAGTCAATGTCAGTTCTTAGCAAACACAGGGATAGATTTTCTCCAAAATAATCTGTTTCTAACTTGGTCCTTCAGGTCTTCCATTGGTGCACCAGTCATTACTATAACTAAGTCCCTCTACCTTACTAATGATCATCCTCTTGCTCTGAGCAAAAGAAAAAAGAAAAAAAAGAAAGAAATGCAGTTAATCCTCATATTTAAACATTAGTTCCAAAAATTTAGGAATTAAATTGCAAAGTACATATATACAGCTTCTCACTTGCGAATCACTTTATGATTGTAAATGTGGTTGGCAATCTATTTAGGCTGCTTGTGGTAAAGAAAAATCAATACTTAAACACTGGTAGCAGATATAACTTCCTAATAACATTTTCATTCTTCCGTGCCCATTTCTAAGTGTAACATTGGAATCCATTCTTTAATAGTCCATGTTCATAAATATTTGTCCATTGTTCATAAAGGTATAAAGTACATGTACATTAAAAGAAAAAAGCAGGAATTGTAGAATTTTAATACAAAAATATTAACTCATTTATGCCTATTTCATATCTATTATAAAATTACATATTCTTGGGAACATTTATCTTTTAAAACTTTTTTTAATTGCCTTTATTCTGTCTTTCCCTTTGGATTTGATTATTGAGGTCTGATCTATTATTAAATATACTTTTGGTACTGTGTTATATTTACTGTTTTAATAATGTGGTCAATCTTAATGTATTTTACTATTTTTCCAGTTTCATTCATAAAATGAACACAGCAGAATTTAAAAGTGCAACATTCCCAAATGCAGGACCAAGACATCTTTTAGATGATAGTGTCATGGAACCACATGCTCCACTACGGGGGCAGGCAGAGAGCTCCACTCTTTCCAGTGGAATTTCAATAGGTGAGATTTTATCTCAGTCAGTAAAAGTGTCTTTTGAAATTCAAATTTGTATATTTTTTTCATTATATTTATATGCTACCCCTCCTCCATATTATTTAAACATCATGCATAGGCCCTATCCACACAGCATACATAGGGTAATGGGGGAAGATAAACTTGTGCACACTGCAAACAGGGTTAGTAACCTGATGATTTTTTAATTAAAATCTCCCATGTTGTTAAATTACTCAGTATTTACTGCCTTTTCAATGTCTAGTATAAAGTTCTATAGAACCCTCATGCAAAAACAGTCTCTGGGTTAGGTCTACATTTTCCCCACAGACATAAGACTCATGGGGAGAGAATACAAATGCTTATAAAAAGCAAGTGGGAAAGGAATGACTAGCTTCCCAGCATCCTTTGCAGTGAAAGTTAACTAAAATATGGCCATCAATTGATAGACTCGCTGATCAGAACTTGGCATAAATATCAGTCCATTGACTTAGCAAGGCTTAACTAGGCTGCTAACTTTGATTTGGCTAAAGTCTTTCAGATATTTGTAGTAATCTTTATTACAAAGTAGAATGAAGCCATATTTTCAAGGACATGAAGTACACATGAAAGGACACACATTAGGTCTAGTTTTTGTTTCAACATAAAATTCAGTGTGACATGAAAGTGTGAAGATGTTGAATTCATCTGTTGTCAAGGACAGATCACTTTCTGATTGCTACAGATTTACGTATAGCAATCTCTTCCTGCCCTGGGAAAGGACTCTTTAACTTGGTCCATCACAGCATCTACCTGTGGGTATTCAGAGGCTCCTGGGAAATTTTGTAGGAATTTGGTAAGCAGTTCATCCAAGTCACTGGTTACACATTTGAATAATAGTGTCAAGTTTTGAAGCATGTTTTTTTTCCTGCTGCACCAGTTATTGCTTCTCAGCTTGCCAACAAACTCTGGGCAGGGAGAGAATCAGTTTGGTATACAGACTTCAAAGATTAAAAAGCCAGACCATGAGATTCAAGTACATTACACCAGACTTAGAGATGCTTTCTCATAATAATATTTTTCCACTTGATTGAGCAACTTGACCTGACCCAGAGGGCGAAGGGAGAATTTAATACTTTTACTGTTTGGATCTGGGAGGGGTCTGGCCACAGCTGGCTTTGCTCTCATAATGTGCCAAATTGGTGTACTCCATAAAGTTTTACATTAAGAGATTGGAATGTCTTGAAGATGTTTTCTTGATTGGGTTCATCAGTCGGAACTATGACATTAAACCAGCTCTCCATTAAAAAGACTTTCTTAAGGAGTCCTGAGCTCCTGCAGCCTATCCGGTAACCTCCGGAAGAGCTGTGAAAGGAGAAGATAGCCAGAATGGGTACGGTGAAGAGTGGCCAAGCCATGGGCCAAATGGACTTTGGAATTCACACAACAGCTGTAGGAGCAGCCAGCCCTCTGAGGACCACTGTCCCTCAGTCTGGCCTGGCCCCTGCACAAGGAGCCGCTGGACTTCCGCCAGCAACCACACAGCAACAAGGGCCAGCTGGCCAGCCATCTCCCAACCTGTAGTTGCCGGTGCCCACCCTTGGCCTTTTCTCCCTGGAGGGGGGATGGTTATCATAGTACTGGGCTACCCCGGGTCCCCCGCTGATCAAAGTCAGGTTCGATGGTAGCTCAGAAAAGCTGGCTTTTTTCCTGAACTAGGTGTGAGCACACCTGGATCGCTATAGGCCGATGTACCACCAATGATGCAGCTTGTGTGGAGGCCATTGTGGCCAACCTGGAGGGAGAAACAGCAGAGTGGGTGACAGTGCTTCATGACGAGGGAAACTCCAAGTTGGGAAACCCAAACATTTTCCTGGGAGAACTCAGGGCCCACTTTGGAGACAGCATGCAAGCCCAATGTTCAGAGTTTGAGATCCATGCCATCAGATAAGGAAACAGGCCACTGACGGAGTATATTCGAGAATTCCAGAGATTGGGGGAAAGGTTGAGGCAATGGCTAGAACGGCTCTTGGTCCACTATTTCTGAGATGGCTTGAACAGGGAACTATGTCACACATTCCTGCCAAGTCAAAAGCTGCCTGAAGAGGAACCAGGGAAGACGCCTACTGGGATGGAAAACCTCTGCCACGCCGAGCTCCAGACCTTCCGAGCCTCCTACCTAGTCCATGCTTTCGATGCAGCCAGGAGGAAGGCCATCGGGCACCTATCTGCCCAGCGCCAGCTCCTAGGGAGGCTCCAAGGACCCCAACTTCCCAAAGTGCAAAAAAGCCACCCAAGAAGGGGAAGGAGGAATTTCAAGTGACACCAGGTCATTGAGGTCTCAACCCCGAACCACAAAGGGGAGAAAACTGCCTGGGGAACAAGTTGCAGATGAACCTCTACGAGAGCAAAAGTGAGGGAGAAGATGACCCAATGGTAAGTGGAACCATCAGCCATGTATCAGCCCAGGTGGAGATTGTAGTGCCTAGCTCGGGAACAAGGGGAATGATGAAGGCCCTGATAGGCTCCAGCTGCATGAGATGCCTAATCAGTTTCCAGACAGTTCGCAACCTGGGGTTGCAGGTGCGGAAGTTTCACCAACCTTTGAAGCTTGAGCAAGTCGACGGTTCTATGATAGGGGGATTGCCTGCCTCCTACCTGTGCCAGTGCTCCTGAAGTTAGGTGACCATGAAGAAACCATTTGATTCGTAGTGGCACCGAAGTTGCCTCAGGCCATGATATTGGGGCTAGCCTGGTTAGCAAAGTGGTGCCCCACCATGCATTGGGGAAAGGACAGGAGAGGTGTGGTGATGGCGAAAATGGTTCCCACTTCCTTGAGCAAAAAGCATCCCAGAGCTGAATGTCAAGGGGGGGCAAGGAAGAAGCCCAGTCATTCCTAAAGAATACCAGGATTTAGCAGAGATGTTTAGTGAGAAACAATGAAACGCCTTGTCCCCCCCCCCAATCATCCCATGGACTGTACAATTGAAATCTTGCCTGGAGCAGAACGCCCCAAGCCAAATATGTACTCTATGACTCTGAAAGAGTTGAAGGAGCTGAGAGATTACATTAACAAGAATCTAGCTAGGGGTTTCATCCAGGCCGCTAAATCCAAAGTAGCAGCCCCAGTCCTATTCAAGGAGAAGAAAGGATGGCTCACTGAGATTGTGCGTCGATTTCCATGGGATAAATGGTGTATGTGTAGAGAATATGTACCTCCTGCTCCTCAAGAAGAACATTGAAAGTTATGTGAAAAGCTGGCTTCTGGTTTGCACACGCGGCACTTCCAGACGCGCAGGAACAGTCTGCTTCCTGCCGTCCATTCTTTCTCTTTCGGAGGACCCTGAAAAGGGTCGGAAATCACCCTGGAGAGGCGAATACCGTGAGGAGGCCTTCCCTGCGATTGCGGAAGGGCGGCAGCCACTCCGCTTCAATCCAGGAGAACTCCTTTGGCCCGAAAAAGAGACCAGCCATAAAGATGGCTGATCATTAAGCCACTCCCTGCTGAAAGCCAAAAGCACTACCTAGCACAAAGAAGCAATCTGGAGGACCTGGGTGAGACTCTACCTTTTTTACTCCCTTAACTTTTTTCCTGTGGGACTTTTCCTGAAAATTTCTTTCCCCACTTTTTGAGAAAACGACGAATATTTACTTTGGGAACAATCTTAAAGCCTTAAAGAAAATCAAGTAATTTAGCAAAGGAACTGAGTAATTTTATTTGTATTTACTAAAAAGCTCCTATTTTTTGGTGGGGATCTACTACCCTGTGAATTAAGCTGTGAATTAAGAATTTTTTTTTACTAATGCTACAAAAGTTTTATATTAATTTGGAAAAAGAAAGATAATTTCTACATTACATTGTATATGCTATTGATGACATCTTGTGGCGAAACATGGTACAGCAAGTGATTTTTTCTCCTGTTGTGAGAACTGACTGAAAAACAGAGCTGTCCTTGACATTACTTTTAAAGATATGTGTGGGAACACCTGGCACTGAAAACAACTCTTGGAGATGGATAATCTTTGACTATTATTAAAATAGCCTCCGTGGAAGATTTAGCTGCAAATAACAAAATGGATGAATATATCCCACCACTTGATTATAAACTAATACTGGACACGATTTTGGCAATGACAGAGCAAATTAAAGCCAAATTGCGAGAAAAGTCTGGCAACTTAAAGCCACCAAATCAAATTCTGACCTTAAATGAGGAAATAATAATCCAAGAGCAAATAGAAGTAGAAACTAACACTAATACAGGACATTTCAAAGAACAACAAATGCAATCTACAGAGAATCTTAAAGTCCAAATTTCAACGTCAACTGCAAAACTTACAACTCAAAAAGCAATAGCACCTGAAGAAAGCAACATTAAGAGTGAAGACACTAAAGGCCTTCAAATATACTTTAGTGAGAATGCAATCAATCAAATGACAACCATCACACCAGCTACTACTCTCTACCTAGTCCAGATGGAACTGGAAGAAGGAAAAGACATGCCTGATTTAAGGACAACTATATTGGACAGTCAGCAGGACCGTCTGCTGCCAGGAACGACTTCCCATCGCCCTGTGCGCTCACACAGAGAGGGTCTCCTCAGGGTGCCGTCGGCCAGACAATGTTGGCTGGCGACCCCCAGGGGGAGGGCCTTCTCTGCCCTTTGGAATCAGCTCCCACGAGAACTTTGGATGGCCCCAGATCTCCGGTCCTTTCGTTGCAACCTAAAGACATACCTTTTCCAACTGGCCGACCTGGACTGACGTTGGGGGTTTTAATTATGTTTTTAATTTTTACTGGTTTTTAGTGGGGCTTTGTAAAATTTAATTTCTTTTAATATTTGTATTTATTGTTTTTATTGTTGTTAGCCGCCCTGAGTCCTTCGGGAGTTAGGGCGGCATATAAGTCCCATAATTAAATTAAATTGCATCAGTCATCAAAAACTATTAAAGCAAAACTTCAACGGTTACAAAGGAGACATTTTCTTCGCAAAACTGACATTTGGATGCTCTTCCTGGATTCAGATAAGGGGTTTAGGTAGAAAGGGAGATATATTTGAGAATTTAAAGACGCTAAAAGGAAAGCCTGATTGGCACAAAAGGAAGGCAAGAGTTAGATTTTTTTAAAAAACTGAACTTGTTTCTTTTTTGGGATCCCTAAAGATAGAGTATAAAAATACCTTTCAATGGATTAAGGGGAATCTCTAAAAAATATAACTGATTTTACATTTAGGTCTTAGATCTGTAAGAGAAGACAAAAGTAAGCTCTTAGAATATAATTCTGAACTATATTATAGAATTTGGAATGATATATCAAAAGATAGTATTTTAACAATTGATGTTAAGACGATGTAAGATAGTGTTTTAATAATTGTTGAATGGTTAAGACAAAAAATATCTTCGTAATGGTGATTTGTTAAGATGAAAATGAGATTTTAATGGTAAAACATAAGAATGTTTTGTAATAAACAATCTTACGTTTTGTAGACGAGAGAATTATTCTTTATTGAAATAGGGAATTGTGGGTCACCAAGAAATTAAGCTTTCTTTTTTATATTATAGGCTATTCTAGAATATTCTATTGCAATTAGATAAAATTTAAAAACAGGATATTAATATGTATTAGTGAAAATATATTGAAAATTTTGTTAATTGACTAGGTTACAACTAGAAATGTATTGACTATTTTGACTATCTGATAATTAGTGGAATCAGAGAGGGAATCCTTCTTAATGCAACTTGAACTACTGTACCTACAACTTGTTATTTGTTATTTTGACTACCCAACCACCGTATTGCTTCATAAATACATGTATATGTAAATATCAAAAAATCAATAAAACGTGTATAAAAAAAAATAAAGTTATGTGAAAACCTGTGCCATGTGTATGGCCATGAAGCGCCAACCAGGGAAGAGTCCGGGATTGCTGCAGCAAGTGGCTGACCTGACCCTGCCTTAGGAAGAGATAGCCATGGACTTTATAGTCAAGCTTCCAGAGAGTGGAGGGCATACGGTGATATGGACAGTGGTGAACCTATTCTCAAAGCAGGCCCACTTCACCACATGCTCCAGTCTCCCATTAGCTCAGAGATTGGCCAGGATGTTCCTGCAATATATTTACTGACTTAAACGCATAATCTTGGATCGAGGGGTCCAATTTACTGCCAGGTTTTGGCGTGAATTTGTAAAGCTGATAGGGTCCTCCTAGGGTCTTAGTTCAGCTTTTCATCTGAGTACAAATGAAGCTGCAGAACGAACCAATGCAATGATGGAACAGTACCTGCGTTGTTATGTCAACTACCAGCAGTCTAATTGGGCAGAGCTCCTGCCATTTGCTGCATACAACAAAGTGGTACACAGTAGCACAGGGCTTACCCCATTTAAGATAGCTACAGGAGTGGAGTTTGTGCCAATACCAGAATGCCCAAGAGAGACACACACCCCCATTGGTGACTGGCTGATTGGGTAGATTCCCTAAAAGGCACTCGGGATAATGTGAGGAAAGCACTTTCCAAAGCAACAGAGAATCAAAAGAAACAAGAGGATAAGAAGCAAGCTCCCCAGGGAACATTCCATGTAGGACATTAAATGTGTCTATCCACCGACTTCCGGTGGCTCCGCGGCGACGGAGGGAGCCTTCCCGGGCTGCCCGCGGCTCAGCTGGTGTTTTTTTCGCCCGAAACAGCGCCGATCAGCTGTTCGGGCGAATCTGAAGCCCCCTCCTCGGGAGAAGAGGAGGAGGTGAGCCCCCAGGTGGGGGTTGAGTTCTCCGGGGCCGCCTGAGCTTGGAGCTTGGGCGGCTGAAGGATTGAACTCCCCCGTAGCCTGGGCTGCTCCCAGCTGGCTAGCGTCTCTGCTCCGGACTTCATGGAGCAGAGCCAGGAGTCTGCGACCATCCCTGCCTGAAGGAGAGACTATGAAAGGGAAAGAGCAGGCAGAGCAGTACAAGAGGGAAAGATGAAGAGATGAAGAAGATTTTATTTTACTCTCAAGCTTGATGGACTTTGCTTAAAACTTAAAGTGAAAGTGCGTCACAATTGTAAGTAAAAGATGGCGGCTAAACCTCCCCCTAGAACTTTTCGGAGTGCTGGAAATTCTCCGGTGCAACAACAATCATTGCTGCAGGCGTTGCATTCTCCTGATGTATTGACATCGAAGGATCTTGAAAAACATACCCAGTTAATTTTGGAGTCAATGGGTGTTAAATTTCTACAGATGGAGGAGAAACTGGAGAAATTGGAGCAGAGAATGGAAGAAAGGATGGAACAGAAACTTAGAGAAATGAAGGTAGACATTTTGTCCTCAGTGCAAAAAGTTGCTAAATGTGTGGAGGTGCTGGATGATCAAGTGCAAGATTTGATTCAAAAGAATGCTTTATTAGAAGCAAAAGTATTGGAAATTGAAGATTTAAAAGACAAAATCGACAGTGAACAGAGCTTGGCTCAATTTTACCAGATGCAGTTTGCTGTGAGAATTAGAGGCCTAAAAGAGAATATTAAGGAAGATTTAAAGCAGCTGGTTTCTGAGGCTTTTGAGGGAGTATTGAACCATCCAGCATCTGAATTAAAACAAGGTATGGACAAAGTGTTTCGTGTGAATTCGTGGATTGCTAAACAGAGAAAGTTGCCTAGAGATGTGGTGGTTTATTTTGTAAAAAGGGAAATTAGAGATGAAGTTATACAAGCTGCCTACGATACCAAAGTTGTGATTGCTGGTCAACAAGTTTTGGTTCTAAAAGAAATTCCTCCAAAGATTTTAAAGAGAAGGAAGGATTTTATATTTCTTGTGCAAGAGCTCAAGCAAAGAGATATAAGGTTCAGATGGGAGATCCCAGCTGGGTTGAGCTTCATGTATGATGGCAAAAGGTACTGTTTGAGTAATGTGAAGCAAGCGCATGATTTTTATAATAATGTCTTGAAAGTAACCCCATCAACACTTCTGGAAGCTGCAGAGGGATCTGGAGAAGGAGAACATCAAGAGGATGAAGATGCACAGATAGACGAGAAGGGTACAGGAGGAGTTCAAGCTGCAACTCTTTTGGATGATCTTAGAGAACAGAGGGTGACGCGTGCTGCCTTAAAACGCTCAAAAAAGGAAAAAAAATAAGATCAGTAGAAATCTATGGAATTTCCACAAAATATTTATAGTTAAGTGGTAGTTGTGTTTTTTTTTTAAAAAAAAAAAAAAAAAAAGTTTTGGGATGCTATGTATGGTAATAGATTTTTTTTTTTTTTAATTTGGAATTAATGGACAACTTACTACAGAGGAAGAGGAAGAAAGTTTTGTGGGTTAATGTGGGTTAATTTGTGTAAGAACTATTTATTAATGTGCAAATGAGAATATGTTAAGGTAATAGTGAATTGTGGAAGAATATAGATGGGAATGATGCTAGTTTTCTTTTATTTTAGTTTTTTATATATATTTAGTATTATTAAGGATTGGTTTACTATATACAAGCTAGAGAGTGATGGATTTTAGAGTTTATAATTGTTAGTATATGATTGTTTATGATTGCCTTTTAGATATATACCTTGTATTTTGCTCTGGGAAGTCGGGGGGGGGAGGGGGGAGGAGGGGAAGTGGAGGGGGGGAGGTAGGGGAGGGAGGAGGGGGAGGGGGAGGGGGGGAGATAGGGGGGAGGTAGGGAGGGGAGGAGGGAGGGGGAAGGTGGGTTTTTTTAAAGGAAAATTGTATTTTATAAAACTTTTCAATAAAAAAAAAAAAAAAAAAAATGTGTCTATCCACCAAATATCTAAAGTTGAGGATTCCCTGTAAAATGCTAGGTCCTAAATACATAGGCCATTTCCTGATCGTTAAAATTATTAACCCAGTGACTGTAGAAATGAAACTGCCTAGAATATTGGGGAAAGTGCACCCAGTATTTCACTGCAGCCTGCTGAAGCAGGCTCAGGGATCGAAACTGAGACCAGTTGAGAAAGAAGCACCTTGTCCAATAATGGTGGAAGGGGAAAGACATTATGAAGTTAAGCAATTTTAGATTCTAGAGTTTATAAGGAGTTGGCTAATTCCAGAAGATGGTGCTAAATTGTTATTGTTCTACTTCATTTCTTTCATAGAGACACACAAACATAATGTAAAGAGGCACAAATACTTATTCATTTACTAAACAAAGAACAAATACTATAGATATAGATATATATTCATATTTCATATAATGCAATTAAATTATATGCAACTAAACTATTTGAATTTAAGTGAGTTCAAACAGTTAAGTGGGGAGAGAGAAATTGAACATAAAAATTAGTATACGCAATTAATCTCATAAAACTCCCAGAAATAAGTTGTTTTCTTTTTAAACTAACTGTCATTGCAATTGAGTCAGTTTTATTATGGGTAGAGTTTTTTGAAAAAATTTTCAGGCTTGGTAAATCATAAAGATAGAAAGTTTTAAAATTTATTCATTTATTCTGATTTTAGGTAGCAGTGATGGTTCAGAGCTCAGTGAAGAAACTTCATGGCCAGCATTTGAAAGGTAAGAGACATCAATATATTTTATATTTATTCATACATGTATTTAACATATGAGAATTTTACATTTCCAGATAGAAAAGTGTACCAAGTGTACTAAACTTTCCTGGTATAGTGCTTTTTAATCAAAGCATTGCTTTTCCTACACATGGGTTATATATGTAAGACAAAAAATAATGGCTTAAGTAGTTCGATCAAGTTTTCTGAAGGGTGTATTATCACTAATATTTTGGCAGGGGTCCCAGAATCCTATTTTGTAACAAATTTGTTCAAAGGGAACATATGCAGCTTATATGAGTGGTTCATCATCTACTTACAGCTATTTGGGAGATTGTTGAAAGCAGCTTCCCAAAGCTGAACTCCTAAATCCAAGTGATAGTTCTCCTGTGATGCAGCCTGACCAATTTAAAACAGTAGATGACTGACTTTTCTGTCTTAGTGAATATATATGATTGGCTTATATAAAAACATGCTATAAATCTACTATTGTTTTTAGAAAATTATTATTTTTGTATATCATTGCAGCAGCTTTCAAGTGAAAGGCATTGATCATTTGATAAAGCACCACTATGATCTGAGGTGCTTGTGCAGCTCCCAGTTCAGTACAAATGAAGTGACATTAGAAGCTAGTAGAATCATAGTTGATTCTATAAAACTAAAGGTTTTTCTTCTGCAGTATGAACTGTTCAAATACTTTTTATTCCCTGACTTAGATTATCTGTTTTCAGGCCACTATCTTAATACATTTTTGCTCAGTAATATGCATAAAACAATACTTCTATCAATATAAATAGAGGTAGTTCTTGACGTACAAATCCAAGTTATAACAGTTCTGAATGAATGGTGATACAATCGATCCTGAGAGTTCTGGGTATTCCAGCACTCCTCTGGTCACATGATTACCACCTGGTGCATGGTACTCATTTGCATTTACAACAAGTTGCCAAGCACCGCACTATCATAATCGCCATTTGCAACCTTCCCGCTGACTTCCTCAGAAAGCCAGCAGAGAATGTTGTAAGTCACTGGAATAAGTTCCCCCATTCTCACATCATCCTCCAGCCCTTCTGCACTCATGCCACATCAGCCCCTCACACATCATATTCATGCATCATATAATCTCTGAATTTATGCAGAAGAAAAAAGCCAAGATACACTGCTAAACCACTCTATGAGGGAATGTTTTCATATTCTAAGGTAACTACATTGCTTCCTATCACTTGCCTTTTAGAAATGTCTTGTTTTAACTGCAGATGTTATTTATTTAGGATATTGTCTAATCATTCATTGGGATGCCAGTAAGAATATTTTATTGTTATATGTGTTCACACCAAGAACATGTGATCAAATAAGAAGAGATCTTTTGAAAACTGAAATACATGGGTGATTACAGAACAAGCAATGTAGCAATGTAGCAGAAAGGAAAGCTTATTATAGTGTTCTAACAAATGATGACTATGAATTCAAAAAATGTAACCCGTACCATTTATAATGGAATCCAACAGGAACAGATTATACCATTCTCTTGGTCCGGTGACAAGAATAGCACGAAATGGCTATTGGAGCCACATGAAGGGCAGCAGGTACCAATCCCTTGTGTTCAAGGGCCAGACATTTTCCTCTGGTGCTGGTGACTGATTTGATAGTGACGTGGTTGTAATCTGACACTCCTGTTCTTTCTAAGTATCTTGACATATCACATTGGTGAACATTCTCTATTGAAACAGAATATATGTCTTAAAACTTAATAATATCTTCACAGCCTATGGCTGGCTCATTGTAATCTGCATATCTGATTTTGTAAAATTACTCAAAAATTTCCCAAAATGTTTTACTTAGATCGCTACTTTTAAAAAAAAACCTCTAAACCATCATTTATGATACTGGATGGTACTAGAAGTAATCGGATGGCAAGAGGAATAATGTCGGAACTTTGAAGATTGAGTGAGAATTAAGATGTTGCTTTTCTTTCTATCCTGAGCCATATAAATTGAAAATCAGATGCCCATTATTTCCAGAAAGGCAGAAAGAAGTGTGGGATAACTGATATGGCCAGGTACCCCAAATTCAGTTGCCTATCCCCTTCCTTGCCTATCCTCACACCTCTCCAAAATACCTTTGGCAGTTTTTATTAGAAGACAAAAACTATGTCACACAAAAAATTGCAGTAATAATAATGTCATAAAATAAAAAGGGCTCCCTTTCATCTTGTTTTCTTAGCAATGCTATTCAAAGAACAGAGCATTCCTTGCCTTAAAGTTGCTTTGAATAACATTTTATGAGAAGCACTTAAATTCACATCAAGGTCTTTTTACATTCTTCAGTAAACATTAATCTAGCCTCGAATAAGTGTTATTATCTGATGTAATGTGGACAAGTATATGTTAACTTTTGAAGGTTTAGAAAGTTTGCCATCTCTCCTAGTTTATTGGCTAAATAGTTGAAAGATATATGGAAGAAATTCTCCAAGGTGTTTCAGAAATTTTTACTTTCTTAAATCTGTCTCTGGAGAATGATAGGTATGCCACATAAGTTGCTTGGTGTGCAGTTACACAAACACTTGTGCAGTCAAATATTTCCTGTCATTAAAAGTTGGTCAGCTACTCACTTGTTAGAACACAAGGTATGTTACAGCAGCTTTATTTTAACAGCTCTGGGCCAGCTTTTCTGCTTTCCTGCTGCTTCTGTTATTGCTTTCAAATATCTTGGTATGATATTGTGCATGTATTAAGCTCTTGCTGTTTTTCTTTGTTTTTCTTTTTATACTTTTTTCATTAACTCAAATGACTACTATAAAACCAAGATTTTTAGCAGATCTGGAAAAGTCTGGAAAGAATTATTTAAAATAAAAGGAATTTTTAAAGTGATTTCAGCTTTTTTGCTAATTAGAATTATTTGTAGCTCTTTGTAGTAGTAAATAATAGTGAAAGTTATATGTTAATCAGTGCTGCGCAAGTAAACTATATAATCCTTCTAAAAGTTTCCATAATTAAATCCAATAATTAAAATGGTAGTTTCGGAAAACATAAATATTAGTGATACTTCAAGAATTTCCATTGAAATACACAATACCTTTCCATACTTTACAGTTGCTCTTTTTTTTAGTTCTGCAGAGTCTGAAGATTTAGCTGTTCATTTATATCCAGGAGCTGTTACTATTCAAGGGGTTCTTAGAAGAAAAACTCTGTTGAAAGAGGGGAAGAAACCGACAGTAAGTTATTAAATAAATTATTTAAAATGCTTTCATAATTGGCTTTTCCTGTTTCAAAAGTATTATAATTTATTTATTTTAATTCACCAATGATTGCTCAAGCATTTGAATTACATACATCTCAGTAGGTCATAAAATATTTAGAAGTTAGTTGATAGGAAAACAGGATATACAATATATAAAATGCAAATTGTGGCAGGATATCTCATGACTTATTCAAATAATCTGTGCAGCTACCTCTCCAAACTAATTTCCTATGGATGGTGCTGAAAAATACCTGAGACTGGCTTCTGGTTTTGACATCACAGCAAAGCGGATGCAGAAGACGGAGCCATACCAAGTGTGTGTGACTAGGTGGCTTGGAAATTTGAGAACTAAGTACTTTTAAGACCTTTTAAAAAAAAAGACTTGAAAAGTTTACAATATAAGTTTTGGATTTAAAAACTGAAAACAGCGTTAATGACATCTAGTGGTGAATTATGGCACTACAACTTATTATGCCTAAAAGAAACCTGGCTTGAAGTCCAGAATTAGATAAGACTCTGGCTGGCCTTGGAAGCTTTTATTTTTGAGAATTGCAGCTGAGAAAAAGGAATAGACTTGGGGGCTACTCATCTGTGTGGCAGAGACGATAATACTACTCTAAAATTGGCCTGTCTGAACTATGAACACAAATACTGACTTTCAGAACTGTATTGTGGAACTATTTTCCTGTTGAAGAAACATACACTATTGCCTGATATGATGGAACACTTTGGATTATAAATCTTGATTGATAAACAACCTTTAGTGGTTCTTTCTTCTCCCTGGACAGAAAGGCTATATTCCTCATTGGACAGAAAAAAATGAATTTTACTTATACTTGCTTAGGGGAGGTTTGAGAATGGATAGTTGGTTGGATAATTTATAAAGGCCACTTACAAAAAAATAAAATGGATGTTCCATACTTAGCTCTAAATGGTAAGAAACCATCCTTAACATCTGTCTCCAGAAGCCTCAGTTTGACATACCACCAAGGAAATACTGATGAACCACAGAAAGAAATTCTCTCCATGTTGAAATTAATACAAGAAACAATTGTATCACCCATGTGCTCGTGACCTCCCGGCTAGTCTACTGCAATGCTCTCTACATGGGTCTGCCCTTGAGGACCACACGGAGGCTTCAGCTGGTGCAGAATGCAGCCACGCGAGTTGTGATGGGAGTTTCCCGAGCTGCATTGGCTTCCAGTTGCCCTCTGGGTGAGATTCAAGGTGCTGGTGATGACCTATAAAGCCCTAAATGGCATGGGCCCAGATTATTTGAGGGAACACCTGCTGCCAGCGTCAATTTCCCATTGTCCTGTGCACTCCCACAGGGAGGGCCTCCTCAGGGTACCACCGGTCAAGGATTGTCGGCTGGCGATCCCCAGGGGGAGGGCGTTCTCTGTGGGCGCGCCTGCCCTATGGAATCAATTGCCAACGGAACTCCGGATTGCCCCTGACCTTCGTTCGTTTCGCTGGGACCTAAAAACCTGGCTCTTTGAGCTATCAGGCCTGGACTGAGGAGTTTTAATGATTTTAAATTGGGATTTTAATTCTTGGAGCTATATTTAATTTTTTTATTTTAATTTAATTTTATACTGTATTGTTTTTAAATTTTGCCCTGTAAACCGCCCTGAGTCCTTCGGGAATAGGGCGGTATACAAATTGAATTAATAAATAAATTGCTTTAGCTTGTGATGAGATTAAAAATAACACAAAGGAGATAAAAGAATAATTTTCTAATTTAAATCTACTAACTCAGAAAATAACTACAGAGAAGGAACTAACAACCCAGAAAATAGAAGGAAAACTAGAGAATGCTGACACAAAAATTGAGGGTGAAAAGAAGAAACTAACGAACAGACTCAGACAAATGAAGGCTTAGAAAACACGATAATATTGGAAATGGAAAAGACATTCTACAAACCAAGATTTCAGAATATACTGGAGGATAAGGAAGAAGAGCTGATGGAATGGAAGATAGAGCCGTTAACAGAACTGTGGGGAACTAGAGAAGGAGGGACGCTGTTTAATGAATATCAACGGGCTAGTTCTTCCAAAAATACTTTAACTAAATTATTTCTCTTGTTTCAAATAACATACACAAAAATAGAGGGAGAATTATTTGATGATCTAAATGCACTGACTTGGAAAGTTAGTTGGCAAACGAAGAAAGCTAGAGTAAGACTGAAGGAAATAGAAGCTTTGACCTATTAGAGGGGATGTTATATTACTAATTAGATGTTTGAATACAGTTAAGAATAGATTGCTAGAAATAGAAGTATTATTATAACTAGATAGATAGGATTTGTAATCAGAATATCATATCTTGTATGAAAAAGGAAATAAGAATATGCTAAGAACTTTGACTAAGGGAAGCTTTTGGTTACCCAAATATAATTGCTTTTGAAATTATAAATGATTGGGGTATTTTGAACATGGATGGGAAATTAAATTTGAAAAAAGCAAAAATAGGATATGGATTGAATAAATGGATATTGAGTGCAAATGCAATTAAGATATGTTTTGTTTGGAAAGAATATTCTAGACTGATATTATTAACACTATTAGAAAAATGTAACAAATGTTGATATGTAACTATTTACTAACAACAATAAGAATTGTATTTGCTTAGTGTGGAAAAATGTTTATTACCAGAAGAGAGAATGAATTGGAGGGTGTAATATTGGATTTAGTTTGAAGAAGCTTACATGTACCACGGAATTACTAATGGACTCAGTCATCACATTTTCTATTAGACACTTGATTGTAAAAATAGAAAATTAATTAAATATAAAGAAAAAAACAAACCTGAGACTGACAGTAGTTCATGTCCAGGAAATAGCTTTTAATTTTAGGGGCTTGGGTATTAGTTTTACATTTTTTTGTGAACCTTCCACATCATCAGGTCAGTCATTGCACTGAATAGCTTTTGCACTATGTAAAGCCATTATCCTATAAAATAATGTTTCACAGTCCTCAGTGATTAGCATTCGTCTGCAGAAACGCTGCGCTAATAGCAGATACACTAGGAAATTTCTAACATTACTAATGATTTGACATAATAATTTATTACTACTACATCATCCAGATTAGGGCAGTGTAAATAAAATTTTAAAGAATGTTATAGACACTTGTGATAGACAGTCACAGTATACAGATACTCATAATAGTTTAGAATAAAAAATAAGCCTAACAGTAATCTCCAAGTCAATACCAATCTGTCAAACCATTTAATAATTTACTAATAATAAGCATATCAGAAATTTTAATTGGAGGCCCTGTTGTACCTAATGGTTTCATTTTTATAGCTTTTCTGAAAGATAGCTCCCAGATGATTATCAAGAGGCAGTTCCATAGGGTAGATATTACAGAGACATATAAGGTCTTACTGTCTCATGTGGATCTCATGTGGCAAGGAACCGTTAGCATCCTTCCCAGGATGTGGATGCAGTCCAGATAGGATTCAATTAACATAGACCAGACATGTTAAAAACAAGGCCCGTGGGCTGCGTCTAGCCCGGGGATCTGCTCTGGAAACAGCGGACTGGTCCGCCGCACCTCGGGCCTCCCTCTGATCCACACATTTTGCCCTCCCGCAATACTATGAGCAACTTGGCCAAGGAGAGCAAGCATAGCAGCAGCAGGCTCGAAGAGGTAAGCGCATCTGGGCGCCCCCTTGGAGAAGTGGGGCTCTGGGGTCCCTGAACACGAGGGCTAGGCACTTGACCTCCGCTGCCCAAGGCTCTGGGCAACCTGCATCATCGGGGGGGCCCCCACATGGCCTGAGAGGGACAGTGAAGCTCCTGCAGTGGACCATGTCTCGGCGCTCGCCCCAGTCCCACCCTCCGCCAGAGACTCTTGGATCCGTCCCAGGCCTGCCCAGGTCTGCACAGTCACCCCTGACACAAGCGATGTTGAGCTGGCCACACCCACCCAGTAGGACATGCCCAACCCACCCACGCCCATGCTAGCCACACCCACCCACCCCCCAAGGGCAGCCACAATGCTGATGCGGCCCTCAATGAAATTGAGTTTGACACCCCTGACATAGACAATCTTGCCAAGCCAAATTGAGCATTATAGGTCATTTTAAATTGTACCAAAAGTCTGAAAACCAATGCAGAACCTGAAGCACTGGTGTTAAATGCAAATAGCAGTTGTCCCTGGCCATCAAAAAGGGTGCTGGATTTTGAACCAATTCCAGTTCCAAGTAGCCTTCAAAAGGTAGCCCCATTTACAGCACATTGCAGTATTCTAGGCAGGTGGACACAAAGGTGTGTGACTCTGTTGCCTGGGCCTCCTTCTCTAGGAAGGACTAAACTGGAGCAACAGCCAAAGGTCTTCCTACCTGCAGTTTCCACTTGCCCATTCAGTAGTAGCTGTAGCCTCAAGTTTAGAAGGAGCCCTAAGTCATGGATGTGTTCCTTCAGAGGTAGTGTTACCACATCCAGAGTACAAAGAGGGCCAGATGATTGCTGTATAAACAGTAATTCATCCTTGCTGATATTCAACTTCTATTTGTCTTTCCCCTTCTTATAGCTTCCAGGCACTAGGCCAGGACTTCAACCATATTGCTGGCCCCAGTACTGATGATAATTCACCCCAAATGGACAGATGACTCTCCCAGAGTTAAACATCTGGGGGAGAGAAAAGAGATACGTATGGAATTCCACATTGGAGCAAAAGAGAAAATAATAATAATAATGAGGAGGAGGAGGAGAAGAAGAAGTTGTAGTAGTAGTAGTAGTAGCAGCAGCAGCAGCAGCAGCAGCAGCAGTCGTTGGAAGGGACCTTGGAGGTCTTATAGTTCAGAGGTCCCCAACCTTTTGGGCACCAGGGACCGGTTACAGGGAGAGAGATTTTTCTGCGGACTGGAGGGGGTGTGGTTTTGTGTGCTGCCTGCATCCCATGGATGGGGCTTTGCTTGTTTATGCGGCCCGGTTGCTGGCATGCTGCAGCCTGGTACTAGTCCACGGCCCAGGGGTTGGGGACACCTGTTCTAGTCCAACCCCCTGCTCGGGCAGGAAACCTATACCATTTTAGACAAATGGCTGTCCAAACTCTTCTTAAAAACTTCAGTGTTGGAGCATTCACAACTTCTGGAGGCAGGTTGTTCCACTGGTTAATTGTTCTAACTGTCAGAAAGCTTCTCCTTAGTTCTAGGTTGCTTCTCCTTGATTAGTTTCCATCCGTTGCTTCTTGTCCTGCCTTCTGGCGCTTTGGAGCATAGTCTGACTCCCCCTTCTTTGTGGCAGCCCCTGAGATATTGGAACACTGCTATCATGTCCCCGCTCATCCTTCTCTTCATTAAACTAGCCATAGCCAATTCCCACAACCGTTCCTTATATGTTTTAGCCTCTAGTCCCATGATCATCTTTGTTGCTCTTCTCTGTACTCTTTCTAGATTCTCAGCATCTTTTTTACATTGTGGTAACCAAAACTGGATGCAATATTCAAAGTGTGGCCTTACCAAGGCATTGTAAAGTGGTATGAACACTTCACGTGATCTTGATTCTATCCCTCTGTTAATGCAGCCTAGCACTGTATTGGCTTTTTTGGCAGCTGCAGCACACTGCTGGCTCATATTTAAATGATTGTCCACTAGGACTCCGAGATCCCTCCCACAGTTACCACCTATACTGTACCCCTGCATTTTTTCTTGCCTAAATGTAGAACATTACTTTTTTCACCATTGAATTTAATTTTGGTAGATAGTGCTCAATGTTCAAGTCTGTCAAGATCCTATTGTATCTTAAGCCTGTCTTCTGGAGTGTTGGCTATTTCTGCCAGCTTGGTGTCATCTGCAAATTTAATGTTAAAAGTAGATCTCTTCTAACCTACCATACTGTCTGGTACCACCCATCAGGAAAGTGTAAAACCACTGTAAAATAGAACCACCACCCCCAGCCCTTGCAGGCAGGTTAAAAAAAGTGGTTGATATTGTATTAGATTCTGCTAAAAGATGTAAACATACCAGAAAGGATGTGGTACACTCATCCATGTCCCAAATTAAATGATCCATCAGTGCAACTAAATTATATCAGATCTTTGTTACAGTCATAGACCAGCAAAGTATAACTAAAATATTTTCTGCCCCATGCCCAGGCTTGAACCTCATCGGAAAACATTGCAAGTAACCTTATTTTCTCTACTGCACCACTATTTCCTTAGAAAGGCCAGATTAGACATTTGAAGATGATCCAGACAGGTGTAAAATTGCCCTCTTTTGGAAGATGAACACCACTGCCTATTTGCATACAGACACTTATGATGATCTTTGAAATGAAGAGGTTTATTTTTAAATTTAATCTAAATTTAAGTCAAGATTATTTTGCTAATTCCCCTTTTTGTTTAATGAGGTTTGAATAAGTAGATATTGATCTCCTGCCATGACAGCCAAAAATAACTGGTTGTCCCAAACTCCCTGTGAGATATAAGGAGTTCCAAGAATATGCATTAAGGTTTTTTACCCTGTAAGCCAGTCTTAACATATAAGCCAACGATATAGACTATAATGAAAATTCTTTAGCAATAAAGGATATAATGGCTTCTAAGTATATATCTCTATATATAGTTGTACCAGTGCTGTAACTAGCATGTAAAACTGCCCAGTTTGGAAAGGGTTTATCAATCCTACATTGGTTTGGTGGCTCACAACATAGTTTTGGTTTTCTTGGTGATCCTCAAGCCCTAGATTGGAAAGAGATGTTACTTGTTGCATTTGCTCTTGGGGTGACTTAAGACATATTGCAGTTTGAGAATCCTGAATCAATGCCAAGTATATGCTTTTAAATTTCCATGTTTACTAAACTGCACAAAATGTTATTTTATTACAGCATATAATGTGGATTACAGCTAACAATATCCTAAAAGTCTCATTCTGCTTAGTTAATGTGTAAAATGGATAGGAGTAAAATATATACAAAATTAAGATGCAATGGCAGATACCTTTTTTATTTATTAACCTTGTGATTTTCTAATCATCTAGGTAGCTTCTTGGACCAAATACTGGGTGGCTTTGTGTGGAGCACAGCTTTTCTACTATGCTGCAAAGTCTTTAAAGGCTACAGAAAGAAAACACGTGTGTATTGTATTCTTGCTTTCAGCTAGGAGAGATAGTTTTTGGCAGAAGGGTTTTTTCAGCCTTTCAGTGTGAATGCTGCATATTGTGCAACACTGAATTGCCATCATTCTATAAATTTCATATTGTCAATATATGTTATTCATTTGCTTCCTCTATTTTAATCTTGAACTTTGCTTCAAGCAAGTTGTAATTTTTAAAGCTAATTTCAAAATTCCTGCTGTAATTGTTGCAGAAAGGTCCAAATCTAGAATCTGTACAAGCAGCCTTATAATTCAGTTGAGTTTTTCTGTGCATGGAAAAATAGAAACTTTCAGCCCACACAGGGAGATTCAAAGAGAAAAAGGGCTTTCCATAATTGACATAAAACGTGCTTATGTGACGCCGCTGTTTGTGGATCAAGGTCCAGTCCCACATTAACTCTGGAATATATAAAATACTGTATCCCTTTTTTGAGTTTACTTAATCTGTGTTGCATTACAAAAGCGAGCAGGTCAACTCTGCTCTTCTTGTTGCAGCCATTATTTTTAATGCAAATATTGCAGTACTCTTTTTGTTTTTATTTTATTTTCATTGATGTTCCCCTCGCCCCTACTCTTAGTTCAAATCTACACCAAGTAAGAATGTGTCAGTAGTGGGTTGGATGGTTATGATGGCTGATGATCCAGATCATCCGGATCTTTTCCTACTCACAGATTCCGAAAAAGGTCAGTAACATTAGTTACTAGTAGTAAATTCTTGATTTAATCGTCTTTAGAAATAACTAACACTGCAGTGCTCACCTTTGTCCAAATTAGACATTAGCAGATTTTGCCCCCCAAATAGTCAAAGTCTGTTCCAATCAGTCCAGAAAGTATTCAAATTGAGATTCAGTATTAACCCATTTTACTGATAATACTAAATCCCATTTCGAAGGGAACAGTGAATATTGTCTCGACTTTTCATTTGTGTCTTGGAACAATCATTTGGCATTTAATGGATACCTCTTCCCTGTTATTTGGACATCAGTGGTTGTTATTAAAAGAAAATTAAATATAACAATCATGTTGTTACATTCAACAGATACCTTTTCCCTGTGATTAGTTGTTAAATCAATTATAGCAAGTCTTCAGTTTTCATTTAAGGATAGTTCAAAGTTACCACAGCTTATGAAAAAATCACTTATAACATGTATTTGCGTTCATAACTGTCACAGCACTTACATTGTCACATGATTGCAATTTGGATGCTTGGCATCTGGCTCACATTTACAACCAGTTGCAGCATCCTGCAAACGCGTGATCATTATTTGCGTCCTTTGTTGCCAATTTCCAGCAAAAAATGTCATAAAATCATTCTGGCTTGACTTACAACCACAATAACTTACAATGGAAATTCTGGTCCATTTTGGGTTGTAAATCAAGGATTCCTGTACAAAACTTACTTCAGACTTTAATTATAGTAGTGAGTTGTGATGTAGCAAAGTGAACGGGGTCATGATTCTTGAAGACAGGACTAAAAAGAATTACATAAACCATTAATAGATATTTATTTATCTATTGTTGGAAAGTCATTTTGAATGTTTTAATCAAATTACTTTTTTGAAAACAAAAATCTATCTCAAGTCCCCCAAGAATTAAAAACTGATGAGGGGAATTCAGAATGCAAGCAGTGTGAGGTTAGTTTTTATTTTAATAAGTCATCTGACCTAAACAGTCAAAATGGAGAAATGATAGAGCATCTGGCCTGGAATGTTATTGTAGCAGCTCAGAAACTTTATATGCCAGGAAGATGAATCTCAGGTGGATTTTGCCTTCTTACCAAATAGTGAGAAGTTACCTAATACTGTAGGTGAATAATTTGTGATGAAGATGACTTTATATTACAAATAAAACTAATTGACTTATTCCATTAAAGAAATATTGGACATATGTTTACAATTCTATACAGTTTTTCTTAGAAGACATTCTTGATTGGCTGTATCAGTGTATATTTTATCATATATTAAAAATACTGGTAGTGTCCATTGCTAGATATATTTTGTTTTGTATGATAGGTCAAAGAAATGGCTACAAGATTTGCTCCAGAGAGTTAGGGACTCTGCCAAGTGGATTTTGAGAGTGTTCAAGTAAAAATAATAAATTCAGTCAGTGGAAACAAATGATTGCATTTCACCCACTAGTTGTTTTTTAAAAAAATGTTTAATTGAAAGTATGAGATGGTTTTAATTTTTAATGGAAAACTCATATTGTCATTCAGGGAATTCGTACAAGTTTCAAGCTGGTAACAGAATGAATGCAATGCTGTGGTTCAAGCATCTGAGTGCTGCCTGCCAAAGCAACAGACAACAGGTGAAAGAGCAAAAATTATGAAGTCATGCTTTAGTTGCTAGTAAGACCTGAATATAAAGTGGTTCCTCACAAGATACAAAAAAAATTGTATATTGCTGTATTGCTCTGTTCCAACTCAGTGCAGGTGGGGGTGATGTCATGGTTCCGAACTCCAAGGCAAGAGGTTTCCTTAAAGAATATGTTTATTGGCTACAAATTATCCACACAGTCAAAAGTGAAACCAAGTCTAGAGTTCCCTCCAAAACGTTACAATGTTACAAAGTTACAAAGTTGAACTTCCCACCCCAGCACAATGTAATCAGCTAAGTTCCCCAATAAGAATACTTTGGCAGGCTTTCTAATGGAAGGCTCAGCCTGCCAAAAGTCAGGCAGCAATGACCTTGGTTCCCAGGGGACAAGATATTGTTTAGTCTAACATTAAAACCACCCATCCCCCTTCCCAGTACTGTGGCAATTGAAAACGAAGCAAAAATGGCTTCAACCAAGATTGTTGCAGAGTTGACAGTCACATCCGCTAGAGAGAGAACAAATCCTGCAGACAAAGAAAAGTTAGAGTTAGGAATCTCCCCGAGGCTTAGGATGCTTGTCAAAAAATCTCTGTATTAGCCTATCTGCCTTGACGTCAGCACTTTTTACCCATGTAGCTTCTGATAGTAGGTATGCCTTCCACTACTAAATGCTGTAATTTTCTTTGTACAATCTAGAATCAAGAATCCATTTTATTTCATAATGTGTTTCCCCCTGCACTAAAAGGGGACCAGGTGCTTTCTTGGGAACAGGTCTTAAGGAGGACTCCCTGACAAGTTTTAGTAAACTGCAATGGAAAACAGGGTGGACTTTCGTCAATAAACGAGGGAGTTTAAATTCTACTGTAACAGGGTTTATAATTCGAACTACAGGGAAGGGACCAAAGAATTTTGGTCCTAATTTTTAATTAGGCAATTTGAGTCTTAAGTATTTTGTAGAGAGATAGACTATCTCCCACACATGAAACGGCTTCTGAGACCGTTTCTTGTCTGCCTGCTCTTTGTAAATTTTTGAGGCTTTCACTAAAGTTTTTTTTTCATTCTCCCAAACAGTTTTCCAGGATCTAAGGTTTGAGAGGTGGGAGGCTCCTGCATGTACTCAGGCATAGGAATGAAGTCTCAACCTGTAGCTATTTTAAAAGGAGTAAGTCCAATGCTACTATGCACAGTGTTATTATAAGCTACTTCCGCAAAAGAGAGGAAGTCAGCCCAGTTCATCTATTGGTAATCAACATAGCATCTAATGTATTGTTCCACCATTGAGTTCGCTTTCTCAGCTGCTCCATTCATATTCAGCTGAAAAGCTGACGATAGTCCTTGTGTGGATCTGATTAGCTTGAGGAAGTCCCTCCAAAACTTTGCAGTAAATTGAACTCCCCTATCTGAAATAATTCTCTTTGGTGTTCTGTGAAGACGGTATATATGTTTAAAGAACAGCTTGGCTAACTTTTTTGCGGAGGGGAGACTGGAACAGGTTATGAAATGTGCCTGCTTCGAAAAAAGGTCAATGACAGTCCATATTACTAAGCTATCCCTACTTTCTAGTAATTCCACAATAAAATCCATGGCAATCTCCTCCCAGGGTTGGGACGGGTCTGCTACCTGCTACAATAATCCAGGAGGCTTTCCAGGACGTTTTTTCATGGCTGCACAAGTTGCACAGCTCTTCACATAACTTTCCACATCCTTTTTCATACCTGGCCACCAAAATTGCCTCCTGACCAGATGTAAAGTCTTTAGAAACCCAAAGTGGCCAGCCTGTTTGGCATCATGGCTGCGCTGAAGTGCTTGGACTCTTATGTGTTCCTGGCAAGTACAGTTCTGATCCCTTCCAGGCTAACTCATCTCGATAAATCAGTATGGTTTTATTTGCCTGGAACGAGGAGTCGGTTTTTAATTCCTCCTTAAGGTTTTTTTTGTCAACCTCCAGGCGTTATCTGAGAAACTGACTGTAGTGGAATGATGGAGAATCTCATGGCAACTTTTATACTGGGGCATTCTGGACGTCAGCCAAAAAATTCTTTCCCCCGGGGAAATAATTTAAACTAAAATTGAAACAATTAAAATACTATGCCCAAAGAACTTGTTTGGGAGATAACTTATGGGGGTTTTCAATGCCTCTAAATGTTTATGATCAGTCCACACTTCAAAAGGGAACTTTCCCCCCTCAAGGAAATGACGCCAAGTCAACAGGGCCCATCTTACTGCAAAAGCTTCCTTCTCCCAAACAGCTCACAGCTTTGCTCAGTGTCCATTAATTTCATGGAGGTGTAGGTGCAGGGTTGTAAGTCTCCCCTTTGGTTTCTTTGCAAAAGGACTGCCCCCACAGCTACATCACTGGTATCAGCTTGGATGATGAATTGCTCATCCGGGTTGGAGCGTTTGAGAACAGGTTTGGCTGCAAACAGTCTTTAAGTTCTCAAGTGCAACTTGGCACTCTATAGACCACAGGTCTGCAACCCGCGGCTCCGGAGCCACATGCGGCTCTTTCATCCGTCCCATGCGGCTTCCAGTCCTCTGCCATGTGCAGTCCAAAAAAAAAGTGGGACTAAAAAAGTTCAACCAATCAATTCAAATATGCAGGGTGGGTGCATATCTCGCCTTGGCTCCACTCTTCAGTCAACCCTGTTCTGCGCATGCGCGCATGTACACGCATGTGCACACATTTTTTGCGGCTCCCAGTTTTTCCTTTTGTGAGGGAACCGGTTCCGAGTGGCTCTTTCACTGTTTCAGGTTGCTGACCCCTGCTATAGACCATGGCAGGGCTTGACAGTTTCCCTCCGCCTTTTCTAGTTTTTAATAGCTCAGTAATTGGCAAAGCTATCTCAGAAAAAGAGGGGATGAATTGCCAGTAGAAGTTTGTGAATCCCAAAAAACGTTGAAGTTGTTTACTGGTCCATGGGGGCTGCCATTGTAGTATGGCTTTAACCTTGGCTGGATCCATTTCCACCCTGTCACTGGAAATTCTCTATCCTAAGTAGTCTAGATACATTTGACGGAATTCACATTTTGAGAGTTTTGCATAAAGTTGGCTTTCAGCAGGTTTTTTAGTACTTCACACACTAACGTGCTCTGCCATGGTCCCTGTGCAAATGAGGATGTCGTCAAGATAGACTAGAACCCCTTTGTACAAGTGGTCATGCATCACTTGTTCAGTCAATTGCATGAATACGACTGGGGCTCTTTGAAGACCAAAAGGCATAAGTTTGAACTGAAAACTCCCTAGATGTTGTTAAAAGCTGTTTTCCACTCAACTCCTTCTTTAACTCTCACTCAATAGTATGCCTCTCTTAGGTCTAATTTGGTAAAAAAAAAACTTTCCTTTTGCTAAATGGGCCAGCATTAAAAATATGTACCACGCTGACAGCATTTAACCCTTTAAAATCAACGCATAGCCTCAGTGATCCATCCTTCTCTTTGAAGAGCACAGAGGCAGCTACACGGGATTTAGTTGGCTGAATGAATCTCCTGGCTAAGTTCTTATCGATATACTCTCTCAGCTCTTTTAACTCTCGTGGAGTCATAGAGTACATTTCAGGCTTGGGAAGTTTGGCACCCGGCAAAAACTCAGTGGCACAGTCAATCATTTGGTGGTGTGGAGGACATCAGATTCCTTCTCGCTGAATGCATCAGCTAAGTCTCGGTATTCGCTTGAGATGAGATGAGTCCCAGGTAGGGGGCCCATGACGGATTTCAGAGAGCCCATGGTTCTCATTTTCTGCAGCCCCTCGTGTATCAGTGGCCAGAGTAGGAGGCAAAGGCCCCATTGCTAATCTCAAATTCCTCACTCCATTTTCCCACCAGAGCATAGGGTGCCACTTATCAAGCCAGGCTAATCCCAAAATTACAGTTTCAGTCATTTTTGGGACCACTACAAAACAGATGAGTTCCCAATGCTCCCCCATTTCCAGGCACACTGGTTTGGTTAGGTGAGCTCCCCCTATAAGAGATCCATCAGCTTGTTCAAACCTCATAGCTATGGGCAATAATTTGGCACGAATGCCTAGCTTTTGGGGAGGTTGATTAGGCATCTGGTGCAGCCTGATTCAGTTAAAACATGCAAGTCCATTTGGGCACCTGCTTAGGGACTAAGAGCTTCGCAGAGATGGCAAAAGGCAGGACAGAGTGACTCACCATTGAGTTGTCTTCTCCCTCGTTGTCATTGTCATAACGGGCCAGTGTAGGCAAGTGCTCTGCTGGGGTCTCATGTTTCCCCTGGGAAGGAGAAATGACCCATGCAGCTTGCTTCTGGCTAGCCCAATTCAACTTTTCTCGCACTGCGCAAGGTTTCCTCTTGGGTTTTGTGGAGGCAGCAGGCGCACTCTTAGCTGGAGGAAATGGGATTGGACAATCAGCTGGTTGATTTCCAAGCTGCCCAAACCTGAAACACTTGATCCAGGGGGGTCCAACAGGTACTCGAGGAAAGCCAGAGGCTGTGGTAGGTGGAGGGCGTTGGCCCACCCTGGCGTCTTTCTTGGGTTTGCCTTGGTCTGGACTCCAATGCTGTGGGTCTGTGATAACGGTCTAGCTCGATGTCTAAGGTTATAGCCAGGCAGTACCATTCGCAGAGTTGGTCAGGGATCCCCCTGTAGGTATACACATTGAATAATTTACAGTCTGAGCCTGCCTTGAAGTGGTGAATTAGTGATCACTCAGGCCACTGCCTGATCCATCCAGCCACTTTCCAGAATTCTCTTAGATATTCTTTCGCTGGCCGGCCCCTCTGCTTCAAATTATGGATGTCCTTTTCAGCTTGCAGGGCTTGGGATTCATCTTTGAACCTGGCGCTCAACTCGCCCATAAACAAATTGATGTCCCACAATTTTGGTGCCTGTTCATCGTGTAGGCCAGTTGCCCATTCGGCAGCTTCCCCTTCCAGGTTCACTGCTATGACATCAACCATTCTGGCTCTGTCCAGGTAAGCATTTGCATAACGATTCAGGTGAGCCCACACCTGATTCAGGAAGAAAGACAGTCCCCATCAAAGTGGGTTTGATAGGAGGTGGGCCCACCGGCTGTTGCCCCCAGTAAGCTTGCTGTATACCTGGCCACTGGTGCTGGGGTGACAGAAGGCGGGGCCAGGCTCTTGGGCTTTCAGGACATTGATCTCGGGGCTCTGCCAACGCTCTGGACTCGATGTTAAGGCTGGTCTAGGCAGCGGGGATGCAGCACGAGTCATCGCTATGGGACTTGGGCTTCGCTGAGGAGGTGGAAGAGTTGGGGAGTGTCTGTCACCTAGTCCACTGGAAATAACCTGGTAGGGCAATCACCTCCACTTCCCCAATCTCAGGTCAGTCAAGCTTCTCCCTCAACCTCTCGATGTAGTGGCTGTGGATGGCGGTCAGGTACCTCCACTCCCCTGATTCATCCCAGCCAGCTGGCCTCTTCGCCTTCCTCAGCACAGGTGAACGAGAGCCGTGGGATGAGATCAGTGGGAATTCAACCTCAACAGCCTTAAAGGTGCTCCACCGCTGCAGGGCAGCACCTGATCTCCAATTCACTCTGAGGGTCAGTATTTCTTCTTGCTGCCTCAGCATCTCCGACAGGGTCGCCTGGGCTTTCAGCCTTGCTCCTGGTGCAGGGGCTGCACTGTCCGCCTGGGCTATAGCCTGCGTTCCATCAGCCAATGTCGTGCCGAGGCCAGTGGCCAACTCCCCCTTCTTCTCCATCTCTATCTCTTTCCTGCGTCTTTGTCGTCCTCCTAAAAGGGTTAGGTAGGCAACTGGGGCTCAGGATCCCAAGTTTTAAAGTTTGAAGGAGACTTGGTTTAATGTCATGGTTCCAATAGATGAGACCAGTAAAAGCAGAACTCCTAGGCAAGAGGTTTCCTTAAAGAACATGTTTACTGGCTACAAAGTATTAGTACAGTCAAAAGTGAAACCAAGTCTTGAATTCCCTCCCAAGTATTACAATGTTACATTTGACATTTCATATGTTAACTCTATTTACATTTATTTTGTATATTCATTGTTTTTGGTTGCCAAAGTACTGGGAGGGGGGAATGGGTGGTTTTAATGTTAGACTAAACAATAATTCGTCCCATGGGAACCAAGGTTATAGCTGCCTGTTATATTCCATTATCAGTGTTTTAATTTTTAATTGTTGTAAGCTACCTAAAATCTGGGAAGATTCAAATACCTAATAAATAAATAAGAATCGTGGCTCTGTGGAGAATAGAATAGTCCAAATGGAGCAAGCTTTGGACTCTATTTTTGGAGATCTCTTCCACAGAGTATTTGGTAATAATGGTTCTGTGCAGGATGGATAGGATGATGCAGCTGGAGCAGTTTCTGAAATCATATTGACCTGGTTGCCTCTTTCACTGTCTTAATTAAAAGAAGCATCATTGTAGGAATCCAGACTAAATCTTTCCAAACAGAGATACACAGCTTCCGCCTAAACATATCCAATAAAGAGGAATTCATTACCTCCATGGATAACTGTTTCCAGTTTTGAATTGCTCTTACTATCAGGAATATTTTCCTAATATTCAACTAGAGTCTGCCTTCCTATAATTTAAAAGAGCTGTCTAATGATCTGAATAGTAGGATGATGGATAACAGGCTATGGCTTTATTCTGTGTGAAATATCCTAAAATACCTGAGTCAGTTTATCATATCCCCTTAATGTTCTCTTAACAATAAAACTATCAAGTTATCTCAGTCTCTCCTCAACATACTGATCTTTGCTGCCCTTCTCTGAAAGCTTTCCTTATTTAAATAGAGAGTCCATAACTAAACATTGGATATAATGGTCTGATTAGAAAGAAATAGAGTAGAACTATAATATCCTATTTTTTGGAAACTACCTTACTGTATTGATGCAGCCTAAGATTATATTTCCTTTTCTACAGCCACATCATCTAGCTTTCAACTTTTGATTTACTTAATTCACAAAATTCCCTTTTTGCTTACACTATTGCCAAGTATTCTCTGTCCTATACATGTATGTACATTTTATTTTTGAAAGAAACGTTTCCATCAATTGTTTTCAGTTTGACTCCTTAGTCTCCCAAATTTATATCTGAAATATTCCCCCCAGCTTAATGACCTTCCACATCATAATAAAAATGTTCATGCATATCAAGTCCAGGATTGGATTCTGTGGACTGATTTCTCCCATAGCCTGGCTGAGGAACCTTTGAAGAGCAATCTGAGTATAGTTTTATGACAAACAAAATAACAACCATTAGGTCTTCATTCAAGGGTTCTCTTGTTCACCTCCCCTCTTTTTTATACTAATGGAAAGAGATTGGAAACATCTGTTTTTGGTTTTAATTAGGGGAACTATAATTTGGTTATTTGGTTATTTGATCTTTCTGGCCTGGACTGAGGGGGTTTTAATTTAACTTTAAATTTTAAATTTTAATTTGTTTTAATTGTGGGCTAGTCTTAATTTAATTCTATTTTAATTGTATTTATTTGAATTGTTTTAATTCACCCTGTAAACCGCCCTGAGTCCTTCGGGGATAGGGCGGTATATAAAATCAATTAAATAAATAAATTTGTTTTTGAAAGAGTAGTTTGAGAATAAGCAAGAACCAAAGGTTAGTTACTTATCCTGCCTACCGTATTTTCCGGCGTATAAGACAACTGGGCATATAAGACGACCCCTCAACTTTTGAGATGATTTTCAAGATTTTTTGTCTTATACGCCGGAAAATCAGCGAGCCCGGGAAGGCACGCCCTCCCCTCTCACTGTGGAGGAAGCAGGGCAGGCTGGCGTCTGGCGGGAGCTCCTAAGCTCCTAAGGAGTCCTCGGGGATGCTGCCTCAAGAGGGAAGAGCATCGTGCGGGAGCCGGCAGGGCAGTCCTGCACACGCGCGCACTCCCCGGCTGCTAAGGAGTGCTCCTTAACAGCTGGGGAGCGTGCGCGTGTGCAGGACTGCCCTGCCGGCTCCCGCCAGACGCCAGCCTACCCTGCTTCCTCCACAGTGAGAGGGGAGGGCGTGCCTTCCCGGGCTCGCTGATTTTCCAGCGTATAAGACGACTGGGCGTATAAGACGACCCCCCAACTTTTGAGATGATTTTCATGGGTTAAAAAGTCATCTTATACATCGGAAAATACGGTAATTCTCAAACCATTTTTTGAAAAAGTGGTATATCTACAAATTTAGCACAGTTGGAAGCAGCATATAAATCTCAATCTTGTCTCTATTTGATTACATAACAGAAAACTAGGGCTTAATTTCTAAACTTGAACTTAAAAGTTATACCTTTACAAAATTATTTCTTCTGTTGATAGGTTCCTGCCAATTTGATGACTTTTGAGTGACCAGCTACTGCAGAATTTGATCCATGAATTTGATCCATCCACTTTTGAATGCTATTTCATGGTGTGAGAAGTCCTGTTGAAGGCATGCCAGCTGTATTTCTGACTAGGAAGAAAATGGAAGTTCTGAATAAAAGCACTAAGATTTCAGGGAATTGAATGTGACATGAACTACTGTGAGGCTTGCTGCTACTCAGTATTCTCTGAACTGACTTGTGGAAACCACTGCCTTAAAGAATGAAAGGTTATCCAACATGAAACACTAAATTTGTGTGTGTGTGTATGTGTGTGTGAAACCTCTGACAGTGCTGTGCTTAGGTTAAGTAGGTTGTAGCTAGTTTGTATTTGTGTTTACTTTGTTACATTTTATTTTTAAAGCCCTGCTTTTTGCAGTTTTTCTTGTTGTAAAATCTGTACATCTGAAACTTAAGGGTGTTTCAAGGGGTGTCTGAGTAAGGGGATAGCCTGTGTGTTCTTGAAAAATATGCAGTTTATATCTGTGTCCCTCTGTATTAGCTCTTGTGCTCAGCTAATTGGGGGCACAATATAATTAATTTAGCTTAGAATGTAACAACTGTAATTTATGCAAATTTATCTTCTTTTTACAAAGCACTGACTTCGCAGAATTTTCTTTTCTGCAAGTGACACAACAGCCAATATCACATTCATTCTTTTTTTTGAGAGAGAGAGAGAGAGATCTTGGTTGTCAGTTTCAAGGAAGCTCTGGGAAACATCAGGAGGTCAGAACTGAGAATTTAATTTCAACATATTTTCAGACAAAACACCCTCATTTCTCCAAGAAACAGTTGGTACACATTATACACTTTCCATAAGCACATTTCCCCCTGAAAATCTTCTTTATTAATGCCTATTAACTATTGTTTTACAGATAAAAACCCTTATATTTTCCTTCTTGTAAAAGAAGCACATGATTAGGATTAGAAATTTTTCATTTTTTATGTCAGAGCTGGAATCTTATTTGTGTATAGTTTGCAAAAGTCACCTCCTACGTGATCTGAAAAATCTGCCCGTATAAAGATAAGCCACTGATGGGATTAATTACAAGTAGGTTTAGATTACTGTAAGAAAATATAGGTTACCATTTCACATATTTCTTTAAAAAAAACAACTTACCACCATGTGAGATAATTTGTAAAGAAACTCATGCTCTGAAAATTTGTCTGTGTTATGATAGAATGATACTTTGAACTAGACGATTTCAAAGTCTTCACATGGTAATAATTTTGATCAAAAGAAAACAAGGTCAGTTGAAATCAACTCCATCAGTGCTATAGTACAGCTTATAAGAAAATATAGACTGAAGTTATAAAGTAACTCAAATTCATGTGTGAATAGAATGTCATGGGTTCATATAGCTAAAGGATATGTTTTTAAAATAGCTTTTCCTGCTAATAGGAGATAGGAATGGCAGCTGTCCACAGAAGGAAATAAGGTTCGTATAAAAGTTTTGTTCAAAGTACAATGAAAAATAGGAACATATTTTAAAATTATCCACTCTTAATATCTATTTCTTTTCTTCCTGCCAAGAAGTTCACAATATACTTAAATTCTGGATTCTTGGGGAATTAATACTCAGTTCTGACCTTACAGTGGCATTTGTTATAAAAGGAGACTTGCATGTTCTTGACTTGCTTAGTTTACACATCTGCCAATAAATGACAGGAATTTTCATGGGAACATCTTTATAGCCAGCAGTATTACTATATAGAGTTTGCACAATTTAATTTCCACTTTTCTGAGTTTAAAACAAGCATCCCATTTTTTGATTTTGTGGAATGGAATCCTGTGGAATTTGTTTGTTCTAAAAAAAGCATGGAAGAAAAAGAATTGTGTAGATAGATTTATCCAATTGATCACCATTCTTATGAGTAGAAAGATGCAACTGCAAACCACAGCTTAATTAGGTATAGAGTTTTGGAAGATATAAAGTCAGCCCATGCCAGTTTTTCACATGGTGTCTATAATTAGTTTTGGCATGTTGAATGAGCATGTTTGAACATTTACAATATTTGATTCAGATCATAGAACATCCCATGTATTTTCTGAGATACATTGGTTTTGAAGCTTATGTAACATTTTCAGAGCTAATTCATTACGTCAAAATGTTTCTCAAAAGGAAATGGATGGTTTGGAAAGGGAGCACACACAAAAATAGACACATGTATCAGCTCAAAACCAGGTTGGAAACTTGTTTTTGCCCAATGAACTAAATACCAAAAGCAGCAAAAAGTAGTAAAAATTTCAACTTAAATATAAAGACATCTGTTTAAAAGCTTTACTTAGCCTATTTCCTTTAAATAACAGATAGGGGTATTATACTTTTACAGCTTTCAGCTTTCTCGTACACATTTTGTAGTTTTTGTAATTTATTTGTTTTGGTTTAATTTATTTGAAAAAAAATATTTCAAGCCTTGAACCATTCCAGATTGTATGGTAGTTTTAAAGATTGCACTTGTAAAAAGATCTACTTAATTTCTAATAATTTGCTTCATTCATCAGTTAAATTTCAGTAATGTAAAATTTTACAGTTCATATTATTAACATATTTTTAAAAGGTAGCTTTCAAAAATATGTATCAGAAATTCTAAATGCTGTTTGAGTGCAAATGAAGCATTTTGCTTGGTAGTACAAGTTTCTTCTAAATAATTGAGCTAAATACATAGATGCTAATACTATCAGCGATTGTTTTTATAATAATAGAAAATGGAATGAGTTCCATTTTTTACTATAACAAAAACACTGGATTTTTGGTATACAAATACATATTTCACTAAAATAGATTTTTAAGGTTTCATCTAAAAACAAATCAAGTTGCAAGAAATGTTTAATTCTGAAAGGCAAGATGTTTTACAAGACACACACTTCTAGTCAGTACAACTGTAGAATGCCTTATATGTGTTTCTCTCTCTCTTCTCTCTCTCTCTCTCTCTCTCTCACACACACACACACACACACACACACACACACGAGAGAGAGAGAGAGAGAGACAGAGACAGAGACAGAGAGAGAGACTGCTTCTTCATCTTGCATACTGTAAATGAACATCCTCTATAGTAGCATATGCCCAACAGCCTGAGTTAATCAACTTTCTAATTTCCTCTATTTTTTATAAAACGCAGGGGTCATGTGTTCTGAGTATCTCAGTACTCATTATTCTGAAAAGTTGATAGCAATTTGCCAGATTTCATTTAGCCCACATGAAGCTGGTTGAATAATACTGTCAGACTGCTTCGTCAAATCTCAGCCAAGATTTTCCTTGTAACGAAATTGCAACTTGCACTGCTTCACGCACAAATGATCCACACACACTTTTCTATGTACACTAAAGACATGGATGAAGCTGCTTTTCAGAACACATTAGCTGAAATGAAAGACACTGTTTCAGCTATATCTAAATTGTGTTTGAATCATAGAACATTTACTGTAGATATTGTTATAGACATACTATTTTCAAATAGGGTTAAGTGAGCTTTTTGGATTTCTTCCTAATGTTGTAGCATATTCCTGTACCATTGAATCAGATCAAACAAATCTGTTACACATTAGGTTTCCTTGTAATGCAAACTTCCAGTGGCTCAAGTTGCATCTTTCTTCCTCATGTTTTTGTGCATATTGCTTTTTCAGTTGTAAGCATTCTTAAATCTGATTTAGTTTTCTAATTTGGAATATTATATACTATGCAAACTTGAAGTCACTAAAATTTGAAGGATTGTTTTTTACTTTCTCTGAAAAGTCTGTCTGCCTAGATTTGGGGAATTTCAAGTCACTCTCTTTTCCTGTTTAAAAATGGCCTGTATTCAACCTTAAAATTTACATTTAAAAGTAAAACAGAAACAGAATATTCATTCAGAGAAGTATAACATTTCCTGCTCATCATGAGATGAGCATTTTATATCTGTATAAGATTTTTGCTAGTGCCTTAATTACCAGTTTGAAAGACCAAGGTGGCAACCCACCAAGTATTATTTCTATGCATTCCACTACTCATGTAAGTTGGGCTTTGAAGAAACTCCAATTAAACAACAGCCAGTAGAAAAACTCAATTTTTCTTAGCTCATTTCTGCTTTGAAAGTCAAGCTTTCTATTAGTAAACCCAGTAAAATTTGAATAGGTTTCAGTTCAGTGACCTTATACAAGGAATTTTTGTGCATTTGTGAACCAGTTCACATTTTTTGCATAAACTCCTCTATATATGTATGTCCTAGGCAACTGGACTAGGCAATGGATCTTCCAAGTATTCCTTCAGACCCTTCTCTCTCACCCTCATCACCAGTGTACGATCTTGCCCTAGAAGTGCAAGTTTCACTGAAGCATTTGATTAATTTTTTAAAAATCCATTTTGAAACTTCAAGATAGAAACCAGTTTTTAACAAAATCAATTATACATGAGGAGTTAATATATTTCTTTCTAAACTTTATAATATCTGAATTTTGAGAAATAAATTTTCAGCTAGAAGAAGAAAACTTAAATTCTGAAGGCCATGACTATTAGCTCTCTTTCTAGGTTACTTTTTCCACATATATGATAGAGGAGAACTGAACAACAGGATTTATAATTGAATGCAACTTAAATAGCAAGAGTTATGTCTTTTGCAAAGATACTGGACCATATACAGACTGTTCATAGTGAAGATCGTGAAAGTATATTATAGTTTTAAGATTTTTCACAACTTTCTGAAACAAAGTTGCAGACGTATCAACCTGTTTCTTGAGTTTGGGTGTCATTGAAGATCTAAGATGAAATGTGTTCAGAGCCTCTTCTTTGCAGTGGACAAATTGGCACCTTCTTTCCCTGAAAAAAAATATTTATTTTTCTTACTAATTAATGTGCTTACTTTACCGTAAATGTATTAGAAGATAAGTGGAAAAGGGGGATTTTAGTGAAATCTTGTCTTTTTGTATCCCTTAATAATAACATAATTTATAGTTATTCACATCATTATGAACTTCACATATGTAAAAACATGCAAAGTCTACGTTATGCTACACACAAGCCATTTTAGTACATTTTCCTCCATTTGACTTCAAGCACTATTTCGATGGGGGGGGGGGGGAAATGCACTATGACCTCTATGAGTGATGTGCAGTTTAGCTGTTCCTTGTCCTTTTTTCTTAGTTTTTTAAAATATTTTACCACATCTGTATGTTTGAACTGTTTGTTTGCATAAGCTGTTTCAAGATAGCTTAATGTATGAATTTAAAACAGATTTTTTCCTACTGAAATAAATTACTTAAAATTTGGATTCTGTGCATTGTCTTTTGCATAAGCATGCTGTGTTGCAGCAGGTCTTAGAGATGGAGCCATTTTTCCTCAAATGGCATGACATCTCAGATCAATTGGCTGTCGTGGTAGTTTTCAGCAGAGTGGAAAGTAATATAGAAACATAATATTGCCAATTGTTGGAGAAAAAAGTATTCTTATTTATAACTTAATGCACTTTAAAACTTGGCATGTATAGTAGTGTGGTTGAAAAAGTGTATAAAATCCTACTGTTTTTACTGAAGTATTGCAAACATAACATCTGAAAACCCTGGAAGCAAGATTTTTAAGAGTTTGATTTTGGAATAGTTAGACAATGGCAGAGTTGTGTTTCCAAAAGGATAGAGTTCAGAGAAGCTACAAGAATCTTTTAACAAAGCATTTTTCCAAGAAGGGGTTTCAGTGATCATAGCAACCCACCATATTAATCCCAGACTGTATTTATTCAGAATGTTTATAACCTGCACCAGTTTGAAAGGACTCTGCAGCAAAAAAGAGTACACCAACAAAAGCAGTTTTAAATAAATTAAAAATAAAACAGATTGTATTTAAAACCTACTCCAAATAGAATTTTAATATAACAGTTATCCCCAAAGAACTCTACTTAAGAATAAAAGACACATTCTTTTAGTTCCAAATAGTTGTAAAGAACAGCTCCAAGAAATTACCATTATACAATTCTAAATAGGTGGTTTATACCATTGCCCAAGTAACGTTAATTTTCTTTCATATATACCACATTAGAGGTTTCACTGAAATCTTGACAAAGTATGTGTGTTTCTATGAGTTATAACAGAGTAACAACTATCCAGGTTTCAATAGTGTTTCCAAGAGCTTTTTTGGACCATAAGAAAGGCTGAGTGCCAAAGAATTGAGGCCTTTGAACTATGGTGCTGGAGAAGACTCCTGCGAGTCCCTTGGACTAAGGCAGACATGTCAAACACAAGGCCCAGGTGTTCTGAACCAGTCACAACACCAGGGGCCAGATCCGGCCCGCGAAGTGGTTTCATGCGGCCTGCAAAGCCATCCTGGAAACAGTGAGGGAACAGCCCCCACTGCCTTGGCCCTGGCCCAGAGACCCTTCTCCTGCCAGAGACCCCCAGATCTGTCCCACTCCTGCCCAGGCCCCCATAGGCACCCTTGATGCAAATGATGTAGAGCTGGCCACCAAGTAGGCCACACCCACCCAGTAGGCCACACCCACCCGCCCCCCTGAGGGCAACCACAATGCTGATGTGGCCCTCAATGAAAATGAGTTTGACACCCCTGGACTAAGGCAATCAAACCTGTCAGTCCTAGAGGAGATCAACCCTGACTCCTCTTTAGAAGGCCAGATCCTGCAGTTGATACTCAAATACTTTGGCCACCTAATGAGAAGGAAGGACTCACTGGAGAAGAGTAATGCTGGGAAAGATTTAGGGCAAGAGAAGAAGGGGATGACAGAGTATGAGGTGGATGGATGGAGTCACAGAAGCAGTAGGCATGAGCTTAAATGGACTCCAGGAGATGGTAGAGGACAGGAAGACCTGGAGGAACGTTGTCCATGGGGTCGCGATGGGTCAGACATGACTTCGCAACTAACAACAACAAAAGAGCTTGTTAATCACAGATTTGGTGGAACTCGTGAAACAGGTTATTGAAGATCTACTAGCTACTGATAAAGGAGAATATTTGTAGCTCAGGGTTGAAATGAGGAATCCTTGATGCTCTCTGAGTTTGGTTATTTTCATTACCCAAACTAGGTGATATCAATGATGATATTACTTAGTTTGAGTAATGAAACATTTACAAGAAATCAACCAAATTCAGAAAGCACCAACGACTCTCAACTACTAGCTATTTAAGAATATATTTAATCAATTTATGTGATAGTTAATCTCAGAAATGTGAGTTTAGGGGGATAATAGCACACTAAAACAATAAAAACATTAGCAAAATTTAAAAAATAACACTGGCCCCAAGGATGAAATCAACAAGGCAATTGTCATGGTTCTGATCAATGAGACCAAATAAATCAACTCTGGGGAGGAAAAATCCTCAAAGAACATGTTTATTGGATACATAATATTGGCACGGTCAAAAGTGAAACCAGATCTAAACTTTCCCTCCAAGAATCAAAGTAGTACAATGTAACAATTCCCACCCAATTCATGCTACCCATGGGCTTGATGGCATGACTCAACAGTCCTCCTTCCCTCTGGCATGGGAATGACCTTGGTTCCCCCAAGATTTGCTCATGTTTAGACTACCAGAAATACCTTTCCCCCTTCCCCTTCTTGTGGCAACTTAGAACAAAAAAAAGGGGGTGCAGCCAGGTTCGTTGCAGAGTTGACAGCAATAAATAGAGACCAATCAATGAGCCATCTAAACCCCCAACCCTGGAACAATCCGGGTATTTAGTGCTTTACAGAAGACCAGCAGGAACAGAGCTACAGTGCCAGAGGGCAGGTGCTGCAAGAAAAAAAGGCACACTTCCGACGTCCCACAAGCTGACATTTTTAATTGAAAGGACCCACAGCATGCCTCTTTTATGGGACCTAGTGGGACATATAGAAACAACTAGGGAGCGGCAGTTTGTAAGTGACTTGGCCCTGTGCCATGGAAGGCCTTATCGGTAATGATCAGCATCTTGAATTCCATATGGAAGCCTGTACAGCTCCCAGAGTAAAGTTAACAGAGTACCAAGATGCACCCGTAACTACTTGCACTGCCTTGTTCTCCACTGTCTTCAAAGGCAGCCCCATGCAGACAGCTTGGCAGAAATCCACTTGGGAGTTGACTAACACAACCCTTATTACTAAAGGGTTGATGGAATTCTATTAGAGATTTATGTTTTTAATTGTCAGGGTAGATTAAGTAAAGTCTCTTTGGTTTTTGAGCCACTAGCGTGTTCACATTTTACAAATCGTTTGCATTGTGGGTGCAGAACAAAAGTATCAGCTGTGACAATGCTCTTAGGTGCATCACTTCCTTGTGCGTAATTGCAGAAGTAGAATTTGAAAGACCATATTTGCTGTATGTTATGAGAGCATAGGGATTGTGGAAGACATGGAAAGGTCACCATCCTGTTCAGATTCTGGGAACCATTGTATAGTGAAGTTTTCACCTGTGAAATGGCACAAATTTAAAATAAAATACACAGTTATTCATATCCATATGATATAACTAATAACCACAACTGATCCCAAAATTTCTGTTGCTAAGCAAGACAGTTGTTAAGTGAGTTTTGCCCCATTTGATGACCTTTCTTACCATATTTGTTAAAAGAATCACTGCAGGTGTTAACGTTTGTTCAGTGAATCTGGCTTCCCCATTGACTTTGCTTGTCAGAAGGTCACAAAAGGTGATCATATGACTCCAGGACACTGCAACTGTCATAAATCTGAACCAATTGTCAAGCATCCAAATTTTGATCACATGATCATGGGGATGCTGCAATGTAAGTGTGAAAAACGGTCATAAGTCATTTTTTTTAGTTCTGCTATAACCTTGAACAATCACTAAACAAATGGTGGTAAGTCAAGAACTACCTGGATGTAAGTTAATAGAAATGATAGACACTAGGAATAAATAAATAAACAAAATATTTGGCCATATTTTTCACGTGCATATGATTTATGTATTCTGTATACTAGGGATTGTGATATTTCTGGATTCCTGGTCCTCTATTCATACTGCAAATAACCATTTCAATCACTACAATGACAGCATATTCATTCTTTGGGAGCACAAGCATCGTAGAATACTTTTCAAATTTCTTATGATTATTTTTCCAGTCTGCTTTTCCGTCCACTAAACAATTGTTGGATGGAACATTTTTCTCCTCTTTTGCAAATCTTCTGGCTTTGGATTATAACCTTTAATATTAGTGGTGGGATTCAAATATGTGAGCAACCGGTCCTCTGCCACTTCCGGAAGTCCTTTCTGAGTTGGGGAGGCCTCCCAGGCCCAGAACAACCCACCGGAAGTGCACGGACACCACTTCTGGAAGTCTGTTCTGAGCTGGGGAGGCTCAGTCCATGCACTTCCCGTGGGCCATTCTGGCCTGGGAGGCCTCCCTGGCTCAGAACAGACTTCCAGAAGTGGCGTCCACGCACTTCCGGTGGTCCATTCTGGGCCTTGCAAAAAAAGGGCTAGGGCATCAGCCGGTTTGCCAAAGTCAACAAAAAATTAGCTACAGGTTCTACTGAACCGGTGCAAACTGGCTGAATCTCACCACTGTTTAAGACCCTATTATTGGCCAGCATTGCAGAAGCAAACATCTCAAAGAGCAAAGCTCTCCTTGACTGCCTTGTGTAAGATCATGCACTAGTGTCTTGTAAACACTTTGCAGCGTATATTGAACAGACTGATCACAGTACCTTGCCATATTTGTGAAGCACCCAGGAAGAAGATTCTTAAAGTTGTAGATTCTGAAATTATATACCGTAACTTCTTCATTTTCCTCCAAAGCTGTTAGCGTATCCCAGACTTCTCACCTTTCTTTTAATCACTCAAATGCCTCACCTCAAGACCACTGCCACACTACTAGGGAAAATAATGTACAGTCCAAGACATTTAACATGCTTGCTCACATGATTAGTGCAAAAAAAAAAGCTCTGTGGTTTTCCAATAGCTGAAATAGCAACTTCATTTTTTCATCTTCATTACTGCCACTTCTGCTATTTGTGGAGATCTGGACTGTACAATCACCTCAGGATTTGATTGTGGAAGGAAAAAATCATGACATATCTTCTTTAAAACCTCCTCTTCTAGGGCTAGGCTACTTTACTATAGATGGTTGGAGCAAAGATTTTCTCCCACCATGACATATCTGAGAATGTAACTTGTTCTCAGGCTCACCATAGATTTGAGGATTACCTCCCAATACTTCTCAGTTCCATATCTTCTTACAAGCCTTCATTTTTCATTCACCACCATTCAGGACAACACTCTTAAGCAGATCTTATATCTATTATCTAGCGTTGTATGCTATGGTCCCTTATACTAATATCAGTGTCATCTCAATCAAACATGAGACCCCACATATTCAGAGGCCTTCTGCTATTGTTATTTAGCCTCATTCATTTATTCATTCATTCATTCATTCATTCATTCCCCCTTCATGGATTACTGCCTTGTCGTGGTGAAGGGGCTTTCTTCTATTTCTTTGCACTGTTCATTTAAGAAGGCATTCTTATTTCTTCTAGCTATTCTCTGGAATTCTGCATTCATTTGGGCGTGTCTTTTTTTTTCTCCCTTGCCTTTCACTTCCCTCCTTTCCTCAGCTATTTGCAAAGCTTCCTCAGACAGCCATTTTGCTTTCTTGCCTTTCTTTTTCTTTGGGATGGTTTTGGTTGCTACCTGTTATACAGTGTTGCGAACCTCTGTCCATAGTTCTTCAGGCACTCTGTCTATCAGATCTAATTCCTTAAATCTATTTGTCACCTCTACTGTATATTCAACAGGGATATGATTTAATTCATACCTGAGTGGCCTAGTGCTTTTCCCTACTTTCTTCAGTTTAAGCCTAAACTTTGCAATGAGAAGCTCATGGTCTGAGCCACAGTCAGCTCCTGGTCTTGTTTTTACTGACTGTATAGAGCTTCTCCATCTTTGGCTGCAGAGCATATAGTCAATCTGATTTCTGTGTTGACCGTCTGATGATGTCCATGTGTAGAGCTGTCTCTTGGGTTGTTGGAAAAGAGTGTTTGCTATGACCATCGTATTCTCTTGACAAAATTCTGTCAGCCTGTGCCCTGCTTCATTTTGTACTCCAAGGTCAAACTTGCCTGTTATTCTGGTTATGTTTTGGCTTCCTACTTTAGCATTCCAATCCCCCATGATGATAAGGACATCATTTTTTGGTGTTAGTTGTATAAGGTGCTGTAGGGCTTCATAGAACCGGTCAATTTCATCCTCTTCAGCACCGGTGGTTGGGGCATAGACTTGGACTACTGTGATATTGAATGGTTTGCCTTGGATTCAAACTGAGATCATTCTGTCATTTTGAGGATTGTATCCCAGTATTACTTTTCTATTCCTGTCCATTTTAGTTCGCTGATAGCTAAGATGTCGATGTTCAGTCTTGTCATCTCTTGTTTGACCACATCCAGCTTTCCTTGATTCATGGATCTTACATTCCAGGTTCCTATGGAGAAAAAATCTTTACAGCATCGGACTTTCCTTTCACCACCAGACACATCCACAGCTGAGTGTCCTTTTGGCTTTGGCCCAGTTGCTTCACTCTTTCTGGCACTACTAGTACTAGCCATCTACTCTTCCTCAGTAGCATATTGGACACCTTCCGACCTGAGGGGCTCATCTTCCAGCGTCATATCATTTTGTCTTTTGGTACTGTCCATAGGGTTTTCATGGCAAAGATACTGGAGTGGGTTGCCATTTCCTTCTTCAGTGGATCACGTTTTGTCAGAACTCTCTGCTATGACCTTTCCGTCTTGGGTGGCCCTGCATGGCATAGCTCATAGCATTCCAATCCCCCATGATGATAAGGACATCATTTTTTGGTGTTAGTTCTATAAGGTGCTGTAGGGCTTCATAGAACCGGTCAATTTCATCCTCTTCAGCACTGGTGGTTGGGGCATAGACTTGAATTACTGTGATATTGAATGGTTTGCCTTGGATTCGAACTGAGATCATTCTGTCTTTTTGGGGATTATATCCCAGTATTGCTTTTCCTACTCTTTTATTGACTATGAAGGCTACTTCATTTCTTCTGAGGGATTCTTGCCCACAGTAGTATACCTGATGGTCATCTGAAGAAAAAATCTTTACAGCATCAGACTTTCCTTTCACCAACAGATACATCCACAGCTGAGCGTCCTTTTGGCTTTGGCCCAGTCACTTCATTCTTTCTGGCGCTACTAGTACTAGCCCTCTGCACTTCCCCAGTAGCATATTGGACACCTTCTGACCTGAGGGGCTCAACTTCCAGCATCATATCTTTTTGCCTTTGGCACTGTCCATGGGGTTTTCATGGCAAAGATACTGGAGTGGGTTGCCATTTTCTTCTCCAGTGGATCACATTTTGTCAGAACTCTCTGCTATGACCTTTCCATCTTGGGTGGCCCCGCACAGCATAGCTCACAGCTTCATTGAATTACGCAAGCCCCTTCGCCACGACAAGGCAGTAATCCGTGTAGGAGAACCAGACAGTTACAGAGATGCAAATGAAAGACTCAATGATTCCTTTGTAGAACTGCATCAGCAGCTTCCTGGGCAGTCTGAGCTTTCTGAGTTGGCACAGGAAAAACATTTTGTGTTGTGCTTTTTTTATTACATTTTTGATGTTAGGTGTCCATTTTAAATCTTGAGATATTATAGAACATAGAAACTTAAAGTTTTTCTATACTGTTGATACTGTGTTGTCTAGTATTGTAAGAGGTGATAAAATAGTAGGGTTTCTCCTAAAATCTACTATCATTTCTACAGTTTTGAGTGTGTTCAGTTCAAGATTGTTCTGACCACACCACAAGGCTAGTTGTTCAACCTCCCGTCTGTATGCCGATTCGTTGTTGTCTCGAATGAGGCCAATCACTGTTGTATCATCTGCAAACTTCAGTACTTTAACAGAGGGATCTTTTGAGATCCAGTCATTGGTATAGAGAGAGAAGAGAAGTGGAGAGAGCACACAACTCTGTGGGACCCTTATGCTAATTGTACAGGTATCTGATGTGATTTTACCTAGCTTCACTTGCTGCTTCCTGTCTGTTAGAAAGCTCATGATCCACTTATAGGTGTGGTCAGGCACAGCTAGCTGATTTAGTTTAGTGAGAAGAATATCTGAAATGATGGTATTGAATGCTGAACTGAAGTCTACAAAAAGGACCCTTGCGTAGGTCTTTGGAGATTCAAGATGTTGTAGGATGTAGTGCAGAGCCATATTAACAGCACCATCTGCTGATCTATTTGCTCAGTAGGCAAGTTGCAAGGGGTTTAACAGTGGAACCGTGATGGTTTTCAGGTGGGCCAGCACTAACTTTTGAAAGGTTTTCATAACTACGGATGTCAGAGGAACTGGTCTGTAGTCATTCAGCTCTTTGATGGAGGGTTTCTTTGGCACTAGGATAATAGCAGAGCATTTGAAGCAAGAAGGAACATAGCACATCTCTAGTGATTTATTAAAGATGCGGGTGAAGATGGGAGCCAATTGGTCAGCACAAACTTTCAAGCAAGAAGGGGTTTTCTTGTCTGGGTCTGGTGCTTTTCCAGGCTTCTATCTGTGAAATAAACCTTGCACATCATTTTCTGTGATTACCACAGGTGGGGAGTGGGGGGGGGCAAAGGGATGGAGTCAGTTGTAGGAGGTATGGCTGTTGTTGGTGTATCTGAGATGGGGATGGTGGAGACAGGTGACAGTGGTTTCCTCTCAAACCTACAGTAAAACACATTCAGGTCATCTGCCAGTTGTCAGTTTGCAGGCTTCAAATATTAAATAGCCTATTGGTCTCATCTCATCTCAAAGTATCTCACTTCTAGTGGCTAGTTTCTATTTGCTATAAAAATCAAGCTTTTAATTACAGGTCAGTGAAACAAACAAAATTAGACTTACTAAATAAAACTTAAAGAATAGTAAAAGCACAAATACTCACACACACATTTATGCTTACACTATTAATAATAACAATAACAATAACAATAACAATAAAATAACAATAACAATAATAAAGTTGGAAGAGACCTTGGAGGTCATCTAGTCCAACCCCATGCTCAGGCAGGAAACCCTATATCATTTCAGACAAATGGCTGTCCAGTCTCTTCTTAAAAACTTCCAGTGTTGGAGTATTCACAGCTTCTGGAGGCAGGTTGTTTTGCTATCAACAGTGTGCAAGTTTTACAAGCTGCAAAAACAAACTTTGCAACCGTGATTTATCTTGGGATGCTTATGTGCCAAGAAAAATTGAATATAAAATTCAGTTCATCCTGGAAATGAGGTTAGATGAGATATTAATGGCTCTTTATAACAGATTATGAGATCGTTTTTAATATTACTATTTTTGTACATACAAAATTTTACAAAATTTTCCATGCAGCTGTGATGATGATATAATATGGAACCATAATAATATAAATGTTCACCAAAATTTATTATTTGCTAAGCTGACCAATGTTGCATTAAAATCTGCATTGCTATGGCCATTAGTGAGAATTTTCTCTCTTGCTTGTGCTATTCTGATTGTAATTTTATATTAAGGATGCTTTGTTTAAGCACTGTCATTGCCTAATTTTGTCCACAGGTGTGTTCCTTGAAAAAAACTCACTCTCTCTCTCCAATTTGAAGTTTCGAAGACAAATCATATTTGTCATATTTGTATCTGCATCTAATATTTACCATAATTTTATGCCAAATTTCAATAAAGAAATATACTTTTAAAAGTTTTTGTCTTTACTACATTTCTGTCAAAGAATTCGCCAATGATCCTGAGCCAATCAGATAGGAGATTGAAGAAATAACTTTCTATCCTCCTTCTCAATATACCTTGAATGTACTACTTAACTATAGAACTTTGATCCTGAAACTGAGCAATGTGTCTTTCTCAACTTTTTTCTGTGCTTTTGGAACTATGCAATATCTTGTGATGAAAAGCATCCTATTAGAATAGTACTGATGAAAACTTCTCAACAGACCGCCATCATTCCATTTCATAGTATCCTTTCTTCAGACCACTTTCACAGAAAATAAGTGTTTCACAGGCTGATACTGACACAAGAAAGCAAGAAATGTTAGTAGATTAAGCCATTTCGCCCTCCATCTAGGGGTAGCAAGTACTGAAATATTTCACACAGGGGGGAAGAAAGACATATTTGTCAGGCAGCAGAAGAAACCAGGCCTGACAAGATTGGCTTCCATTGTTTGTGTTATGTCATGGGCTCTTGGGAGCAGGAATGATGACACGAGGCTGAGTACAGGATAACTCATACTTTTATTCTTGCTAGAACTGTACTGGAACTTGGGCTGCAAACAGCCACAATATATAGCCTAGCCCCTATGCGGCAGCCAATAGGTTTGAACCCACTCTTGCCGCCTGGGGCTAACCAATTGCCGGACCGGAGACAGCTAGTCTAGGTTGCTGGAGAGCCATTAGCTGCTCCAGCAACGCACGTGGTGTAACACCACAAGCCCAATACATAACAGTTTGTTTATTGCATTATCCACATATTAAATGCAGTATGACAGGGCAAAGGCTAAAGGAAAAGTAGTTTGGCCAAGAGCACACACAAGCTACTGATTAAAACAAAACACTGCGCCGTTTCCAAACACTTAGTCATCTAATTATGCTGCCAATCAGTGACATGCCATTAAAATCAGGGGCTTAAAATTAAAGCAGTGATGGTTGGCTGAGTCAATGTACCATTTGGATGCCATACAGCATGAGAAAGATTATTATTCATAACTGAAGTTTTAGCTCCTGGATTGGGGATCAACACAACTCCTTATGAAGAAGTGCTTTAATTGCTGGATGCACCATGGAAATCTGGTACCTATTAAAGCAAGTTTGCTGTCATGGTAGCCAGTAAACATTTCCTAAACAATGCTTTGCTTAAATCAAGCTGCTTGTGCTGCTATTCTTTCATCTGCCAAAGGTGCATAAGGACTGTCAGAACCCAGCAATTTACTGGCCTCCAGTTTAGCATCAGTATCAGTCCAGAGCCAGTTGGATCTAGTGGTTAAAGCCTCGGGCTAGAAACTGGGAGACTGTGAGTTCTAATCCAGCCTTAGGCACAAAAGCCAGCCAGTCACTCTCTCTTAGCCCAACTCACCTGACACCGTAGTTATTGTTGTGGGGACAATAGGAGGTGGAGAAAGCATTAGGTACGTTTGATGCCTTCCGTTGTTTACAAAAATAATAAATGCGGGATACAAATAATGTTTTTAAAAATGCATGAATAAATCTGAGGGGGTACCCCTTGTCATTCTGCTGTGTCTGTGAATTTCTATTAGTTTGCGGTACCTGCGTTCAACTGATTGCCAGAGAATAACTCTTAGGAAAGTTGAAGATGGTATTAAAATTGGCTTTGTTTCCTATCTTATACCCACTGGCTCTTTCATCCCTCCAGTCTAGCATTTTACAAGAGTCTGGTACTTTAACCAAGAATGAACCACAAAAGTGTATATATCACAGGCAGCAATTTCTCCAAACTTTGTTTGGGTGTTGGTTGTTGATTTAGAAAGTGATGAATAAAAGTTTGAAAACTTTTCTGTCAAAAACACCCAACAGAGAATAGAGCAGGTCCCTGCCAAGTGTTACCCCAGAGGCTTACCTTTAGCAAACTAGCTTTTTCCAAAGGAAGATTATTGCCTTCTTGCAGACATGAGGGGAAAGAGGGGAGCCTGTCAGGATGGGTCAGCAGAGGCAAGGAACAGACAAGAATGGCAGGGAAGAAGTGGTGAAGAGAGGGAAATATTAGAGGAACCAAGAGATACAACAATGGGGAGTAAGAAATGGTTATTTGATGTTGGAGTGGTATAGAGAGCCTATTGCTAACTCAAGTGAGGCAACAGCCAGGAAAAGGAATACATCCATTTTCTTCTTCTACATATATTTCCCATATACAGATAGTCCTCATCTTACAACCATCCATTTAGTGACTGTTTGAAGTTCAATGGCACTGAGAAAGTGACTTATGACTGACTTTATGACATGACCATTGGAGCATCCCCATGGACATGTAATCAAAATTGGGTGCTTGGCAACTGGCATATATTTATAATGACTACAGTGTCCTGGGGTTGCGTAATCACCTTTTGTGACCTTCTGACAGCGAAATCAATAGGGAAGCCAGAGACTCCCTACAACTGGTGTTACTAACTTAACTGCAGTGAGTCTGTGACTGTGGCAAAAAAAGGTCATTCAATGGGGCAAAACTCACTAAGCAACTGTCTTGCCTAGCAACAGAAATGTTGGGTTCAATTGTGGTAATAGGTCGAGGACTACCCGTAACCCACTGATTCAGCTCCTCAAGACTGCATTGACTGGGAGCACAAGTGAGGGCAAGAGATTTCACAGGGCAACCTTTCCCTTTTGCATTCCTCATTGCTATCCACACTGATCTCTTTTGCTGGGAATACAACAGGAGCCTCATAGCTTTTGTCCCAGAGAAAAACTATATAGAATATATAGAAATAGACATTGTGACAAATCAGAAGTTCACAAAAGACCTCATATCTCAACCCTTGCACACAATTAACACATCCAACAGGGCATTCGGAGTATATTAAATTTGTAGCACGGCAGTGCAGTAGAGTTTTTGCTTCTTTAATCAGCCAATTCTCCAAATGACTTCTAAGCAAACATTTCTTTGAGCTACAGGAACTGATAAAGACCTGAATGATTCAACACTGCTCAGCATCATCACCCTGCAGTAATGTAATAACACCATTCTGTCCCAAGATGCATTTTTAATCTTTATTTTTTTTATACACAATATGTTTCATTGACCATGTTCCTAGTGCAAATCATGTGACCACTGCCCCATAAAATGGAACTCACCGGTGCTTTTGAAATCTCTGCTTAGTTATGAGGTTTTCCTTTTTTTTCATTATTTATTTATTTAGCGTATGGCATATCATACATGGACCAGCAATACATATTAACATTTCATCTAGATTAATAAAGCACAGTAAAATATAAATGTTTAAAAGATCTATGTTCAAATATCATCTAACCATTGAAGCCCAGCATCGTTTGTATGAAAAAAAAATCAGATATTGGACTGGTAATATATCCTTAGCTTACAGCTGGCCACAATGTGATCTACGGTTTGATATTGGGACCTCACACTCACACTGAGAGGAGAATACTGTGCCTCCATCTATACAGGGAGCCCCAGCAGATGCCACGTGAGGGGCAAATCCTATTCAGGACTGTCCATTTGATGGTGTGGTAGTTTGAAGCCTGGTACCTTTTTTCTGGGGTCATTTATATGTTCTTCCTATTCAGCAACCCATTTGGCTTATCCACTGGAAATCGATGTTAAAGTTCTTGGGCAGATGTTGTGCAAGTGTCTATACGGGCTTCCTGGATTGGAGTCTTCTGGCTGATAAATGAGGAAGGTCAGCTTCCTCATTGCATTAAAGGATAAAATGACAAAAAAAAATGTGCACCCTAGATCAGGGGTCCCCAACCCCCGGTCAGTGGACTGGCACTGGGCCACAGCACACCAGAAACTGGTCTGCACAAACAAGCAAAGCCCCATCTGCGGGATGCAAGCAGTATCAAAACCACACCCCCTCAGGTCCGCAGAAAAACCTCTCTCCACAGAACTAGTCCCTGATGCTCCAAAGGTTGGGGACCTCTGTCCTAGATGTAATGATTATTTTACAAAATCCCCTTCAACAAATTCTACAGTTTGCCAATAGCTGATCATTGTAGTCCTGGAGCTCAGCGTTTTAAAATTAGATATACATGAAGGCTGGAACTAATTCTGTAGACCAGGGGTGTCAAACTCAATTTCATTGAGGGCCGCATCAGCATTGCAGTTGCCCTCAAGGGGCTGGGTGGGTGTGGCCTACTGGGTGGGCATGGCCTACTGGGTGGGCATGGCTAGAGTGCGTATGGCCTACTGGATGGGCGTGGCTAGAGTGCGTATGGCCTACTGGGTGGGCATGGCCAGCTCTACATCGTTCGCATCAAGGGTGCCTATGGGGGCCTGGGCAGGAGTGGGACAGATCTGAGGGTCTCTGGCAGAAGGAGGGTCTCTGGGCCAGGGCCAAGGCAGTGGGGGCCGTTCCCTCACTGTTTCCAGGATGGCTTTGCGGGCCACATGAAACCACTTCGCGGGCCGGATCCGGCCCCCGGGCCTTGTGTTTGACATGTCTGCTGTAGACTCTTTGGGTTGAATTTAGTCTGAGTCTTATTCAAAAGCATGATGATCTTTTGAACTAATACCAGAATTCTCTTCTGGCTTAGAAGAAATCAACAGTGCCAGCTGATTTTTTTTAATGTATAAAGCTCTTCAGCTGTCATGTCTTATATGGCTAATGAGATTTATCTACCGTTGTCCATTTAGTTGGTCTAGAGGAATAAATAAGATGGTGCTTGGGGAATAAGTGAGAGAAAGGCTAATAGTAAATAGATATAATTGTGCTTTTTTAATGCAACAAGAGTAACAAATGTTCAGTCTCCAAATCCTATGTGACCTTAGACATTTTGAAGAGAGTAGTATATAAAAATTATAGGATAAATCTAAAATAAGCTTAACAGATTTTTTTCCAGATAGTTTCCCATATAACAGGTTTCTCCTAAACTTTCCTGAAGCTATTAATGTGACCTTTAGCCACCAAAGGCTGCTCACCTCCAGTATAAAGAATCTCCTGCATCAATTTTCTCTTTCTGCCAACCTGTCCACTCTTGTGTGATGGATGGAGACAATCTTTTAAGTCTGCAGGATATGGAGTGTTAATGTACCAGCCTCATTCAGTATGAAGGCGTTAATTAACACTTCTGCTAGCAGCCAAAATAGCCTTCATTTCCCTGCTGGCCATAGAGGAGAAGTCCTCTCTTCTCATATAGTAAACACAGATACACAAATGCTACTATCCCCATAGCAAGTTAGTAATGTTTGTGGTCTTTTGTATATGGCTCCCATAAGACCGAAGTGTCTGAAGCTTCACCAAAGCTAGAACCATTTCCAAGCCCCCGTTCCCCTTTTGGGCCTAGGATTATATCCACTAAGGCTACAGTCCAGCATAAAATCACCCTTGATCCTCTTGTTCCAAGCCAAGAAGAAAATACTGTATGAGTTGTTTTGTTTTGTGGTTGAATTTCTGCTTGGAATAGTCCACAAAATGGATGGACAATGTGCTCAACTGATTCCAGTATTTTTTTTCTCAATGCTCTTTCAAGGCAGGGGAGCAATGCCCACACTGGGGAGTCCCTGATCCAGGGCTAGCTTCCAAGAACATTAAATTCCAGCTGCCTTTTTCCTCTCAAAGCCTGCTTAGTTTTCTTCCCCCACTATCCCCATGCCAAAACCTGGCCTTTTCTTTCCTGTATTTTTAAAATTAGGAGATTTTCCAGCCAAAAGTTTCGTCATGTTTCCAGTCTTTCCCTGCTGCTTGATTTATATTCCACAAGCGCTTTCCAGGGTCCTGTGCTGAATCTTAATGGACTTACCTAAAGACATGCACCCACTTCTGTTTAGGATGGCAGGTCCAGGTTTTTTTTCCAGGCACCGCAGCCCCTGCAGCCAAATGGACTAGGGTCAAGTAGCACCATCAGTATACAGGGCCATCTGAAAAACTCAAGTTCACTCCTTGACAGAGCTGTGCACCTCACATTTGCTCAACCAGGATAAGGCTTTAGGAGAAGTATCACCTATACTTAGTTCAGATGGTAGAAAAAAGCTTTCGTTGTTAGAAGCCTTCGTTGTGTTTCCTTTTTGTAAATATACATATAAAATATCAGCAAGGGCGTAAGGACTTTCTGATGACACGAACAGTTCTCCAGATGTAACTGGACCATTCTTCCAGTTGTACCCCTAATTCTAGTGAACGGCAGCTAGAAACCTCCACTCAGCTTGTGCACGTGTCTTTATCACTTTGCTTCTACCTAGTGGTCAATTGGATTTTTGCAGCCCAGATAGAGAAGCTTGCCTTCTCTCCCTCAGGATGCATCCAGAAAACTAGTTTTATCTGCTTTTCTTCCATTCCATGAGATAATACAAAATTACAACCTAATGTGCTCTGTTTCTACCTCAGCAGTACTAGCAAGAATAGTACCATCTTAAGAGTTACTGTCCAGTGACTGAAGGACCTTGATGCTCTCTGAGCTTGGTTGCTTTCTTGAAGACATTTCATTATGTCTAAATAACATCATTAGTACTACTCATCACTAGTACTGATGATGTTATCTAGTTTGGGTAATGAAATGTCTGCGAGAAAACAACCAAGCTCAGAAATCATCAAGGACTCTTCATTTCAAGCCTGAACTACAAATACTGTATTCTCCTTTACCAGTCTAATGATTGCTCAGTTCCTCTGCTGGTGGGAATAAATGCCCACCAGCATTCTGTCTAATGGGGTGTTGGTGGAGGAGACAAAGTTTCATTGACAGTGAGGCTGGTGGCTTACTCAGACTCTAGCCAACCTGATAGTGCTTTGGTGATAAGAGAGAGTAGACTGAGTCCATTCTGAAGCAGCCTGTCAGAAGAGCTTACCTGCTATCACTCAGGGTACTAGTACTACTAGAGAAAGAGGCAGACCAGGCCCTTTGGATAGCTCGGTTTATAGAGACCCTTTTCACCAGTGGCTGTGCTGCTGTTGCTTCTCCTCTGGTATCATGTTATCCAGCAGTACAAATCGAATGACCCAGGAGGGAAGTTGACAACAGGCAGAAGTTGTATCAAGCAACCTTACGATTGTGCCTTCTAGTCTAAATGGACTCTGCAAATGATCATATTAACCACGACAGCTGCTTTGTAAATGTGTAAGCCTCTAAAAGCAGCCATTTTTGTAAGAGTATCCAAAACATATTCTCAAAAAATCCCAATATATGTAGAAAGAATGAAGTCTCTTCATATGAATAGCATGGACAGCATGACTTCCCTTTTGGAAGGTATTGATACCGGGATGACCAAATCTATAATAATGTCCTTGCTTTTGGAGCGTACTCATTAGAGACTAAGCAGCACAGGACATTTGGGGAAATTTTTTTCTCCTCCTTTTTGCCTCCCTCTGTGTACTTAGGAGTGTCATGCAGCGCTCTTCCTGCCACTGGGCAGAATGAAGCAGCTACTGCAGGAAGTGGGATTTGAGTAAATTAGAAGGGAGAGAAGATTGTGGCTCAGAGAGGAGGAGGAGACCTTTGAGCTTTGTTTGCCTATGGGCATGTTTCTCAATCCACAATCTGTGTGGAAGTTACATGGAAATTACACCATGAGAGTCAAAAGGGATGGCTTTGGAAACTGGACTTTGTCTTGTGGGGGAGGGTGGTATCTTCAGTTTGCTGTGCTTTAGACAAGATAAGGCCATCTTAGCAGAGGCGGTGGGTCTTCCAACATAACACTGATCCTTGATCTGCTCATCTTCTTAAGAACTGAAAGGCTGCCTCCATATCCCTGAGAGAATTTCAGAGCCGCAGGCCAGTTGGCACCCATAGGCTTCCAGTACACTGCCAACCAACTGTACCCTCTTAGTTTGCTCACTGATAGATCAGTGGTGAATCAGGCTGACAGATAAACAAGACAGAGTTGACAGTTCAGTGGTAAACTTATTTGCCTCTACATAATGAGCATTCAAAGCTAATTCCTAGAGGTAGATCATAATTAGAGTGAAACAACACAAGAACTGTCTTGCTGGCCTTTTCTGCTTCCTTGTCTTTTCATCTTTGTTCCCTGAGTGCAGTACTCTGGCCTCCTTTATATTCCAGCAATAATTTATGTAAATAGGAAATTAGTAATAGGCTGAGGCTGGCTTCATTTCATTGCTGCCATTATGTGATTTAGCAGAACCATTTTTGCTGTTACCAAGTACTGACCTTTCCCTTCTGGTCAGCATTTTCTGACAATGGCCCAGTTCATGTGCCTGCTGCTTGACCAGTCTGGTTCAGCTTCTCTAAACAATCAGAAAGTGCTGTCCATGGTTCATTTAGCATTACACATAACCACATCAACCTCACTTGTAGTTCCCAACTATCTTAAATCTTGACTTCAGATTATGGCTAAGTATATCTCAGACATTGTAAAAAAAACTTAAGAATTGGATTTGTAGGACTGTGGATGCTATATGTATTTAAATGCTTCATTCAGCTAATTAAGAATCTGATTTTGAACATTTTAGAGACAACATACAGTATGTGAAAGTTTGGGACTTTCAGACCTAAGTTCCTTTGCTGCAATTGTCATGGAAACCAGAAAATATAACCGTACAGGAAATATCCTAACAGTTGGGAAAAGTGGGATTTCTTACATAAACCAGAGATAAGGTGGTTGTGGAAGGCTGGTAGTTTGGGGAGAGAAATGAAAAATGGAATTTATTAAATATATAAATATTGATTATGTGCCATCAAGTTGATGTTGACTCTTGGTGACCAGGCAGACAGTTTTTCTCCAGGATGATCTGTCCACAGCCTGGTCCTTCAGGACTTCCCCACCTTTCAGCTAGTCATCCTCTTCACTATCCTTCCACTTTTTGCAGCATTATGTCTGTAAGAAAGAAAAGTTATTCTTCACATAATGTGCCAAGGAATTTGAGCTTGATCATTATGCCTAAAGTGAGAACTCTGAGTGGATTTGTTTGATGATCCTTTTGTTTGTGCTCTTGGCTACCCATGCTATTCTTAGGACTCTTTTCCAATACTCAATATTCCTTCTATCCTGCTTCTTCAAAATTCAGCTTTTGCTTCCATTGTATGTAGCAGAGAAAGTCATAGTCTGTGAGATTATGATCTTTGTAAGTATAGATATAACATTACACCATCTGAACATCTTTTCACAGACCGTGGTTACTATTCTGTCAAGTGCTAGTCTGTGGCATATTTCTCGACTGCTGCTTCCTTCATTGTTGATTGTTAACCTAAAGGCAGAGCTATCTCCACTGTCATTTCCAAGGCTGGTTGTTCTACCTGTTGTCATTGGTTTGGCTTTCTTTATATTTAATTTTAATCTGATTTTTTTTCACTGTACTCCTTGAGTTTCTTTCAACTGTCAGAATATGTCATCAGCATAGCACAGGTTGTTGGTGGTTTTTTGCCCAATTTTAAATCCACGCTCATCTTCTGATCCAGCTTCCCTTTCTCTATATCCTGCATATAGGTCAGTGGTGGTGAACCTATGGCACACGTGCCACAGGCGGCACGCAGAGCCCTCTCTGTGGGCACGCGTGCTGTCGCCCCAGTCCTAGGCCTTCAGCTGTGTTTTATAAAACCTTTTCACTTTAGGCCTCCACCGCCATGTGCAAAAAAAAGGTTCAATCAATCAATCAATTTCAACTTCTCACGAAAAAAAAGATCTTGCAAAGTTGGAATTGATTGATTTCTGTTACCACCACAGCCACGCCCATCCAATGGGCCACACCCACCCAATGGGCTCTGCCCACCTGGCACCCAACGATTCATAAGCGGGTTTTGGGTTGCAGTTTGGGCACTCAGTCTCTAAAAGGTTTTCCATCACTGATATAGGTTAAATAAATAAAGCAGTACAGCCTTATTTATGCCTGCTTCTCTAGGCTGCACAAACCTAGAGCCACTCTGTTTCATTACATTCTGTCCACACTGTGACTTTCCAACCTGTGTATAAGTTTCACATGAGGAAAATGTTCTGGGATTCCCATTTTCCTCAGCATAGTCCACAGTTTAATATGGTTAATACAACAAAAGCCTTTTTTATAATCAGTGATCTCTTACTGACTGCTTTGTGGTATTCTTTGGCTTTCTCTATTATCCAGCACAGGGGTCCCCAATGTGCAATTCCACTTGCACACACAGTGGGCACACACACACTTGCACTTGAAGCTCCATCTGTATGATTGGCAGGTGCCCATGCCCACTGCTTATGCAAATGGAGCTGTGCATTTGAGCACATGCACTTGCCGCTCTCACAGAACCATACCCTCTTTTCTTCCCCCCCCCCTCCCCAAGCAGAAAGCTTGCTGATCCAGCAGGCATAAACAATAAATGCCTAATATGATTTTCCATTTATTTATTATACTCTATCCCTACAATATCTAACTTGGTGCAAACATATGGATGCCAATGGTACCTGAAAGGAAGGGAGCAATGAATTGATTATGATCCCTGCCCTCCAAAACAGGGAAAATATGAGTATTAGACACACAAAGAAAAATCCAGTGAAATATCCAGTTTCTTAATCTTACCAGCCAATGATTGTCAACAATATCTGAAAGGAAACCTGGAGATTTCTCCTAGCCACTGTGTCTTTATTATATGTATGTGTGAGTGTGTGTGTGTATTGTGTCTACACAAAGAGAGAGAGAGCATCAGGACAATAAAATAAATTAATTAAACTACACACAGAGAGAGAAGACAGTGGAGCTGGGGGAGGGATGACGGCATGAGAATCAAAGGTAAAAAAACAGCATAGGCATAAGATAAAGCAAGAGATAATTGCACAGAGAAAATAAAATAAAATAAAATTCCTATTCAGGAATTATAAAAAGTTTTTCATGCACCAGGCAAATACCTGGTGCATGAAAAGCTTTTTATAATTTTCTATTTTCTACCTCATACTTGTATGCAAATTTTCCACCGCATACTCATATGTAAAACCAACTTTGCTTTTCGGTTTTCTTCCAAGTGCACTGATTCCGTGATTCTGGGTTGATCGCAAGAAGTAAACCATCTGGAAATAGTTTGTAATGTTTCAGAAGTGTTATTTCTGGAAAATAAGGATCTGTGCACTCCGAGTTGAAAGCAAAACTCTATGCTTTGCACCTCCTTACTACCCATTCATTAAAATCTATTCTCAGTCAGTGGGTTAGTAAGATAGCTGCTTCTCCTTGAAAGAGGAATAACAGAGGCAAATGTATGGTTGCCTGTTATGTATAAACTGGACCCTTTCTTTTCAGTCCATTACAGTTTTGTTCTATGATCAGAGTACTTTCAAAGCTTCATATGGCTTCGCAAGATATTGGGGATTACTTATAACTGAATTCTGAATCTTGCCAAAATTAAAGACAAATCACACTGCCCCCCAATTCTAATATGCCTACAATTCGTGAATATATGCTAGGTTGCCATAGCTCATGTCTGTGTTCTATCTGAGAGAGAAGGTAGATAATTTGATGGGCTGGAGAAAGGGTGACCAGATTTGTTCCTCTTCTTATTAGTTTTTATAAGGTTAGGAATAAGGTGGGGTTGGGGTTGGGATTTGGGTTAGGGTTAGGATTAGGGTTCGGGTTGGGGTTTTTCCAAATAACATTCTCAATATTTAGCAAAGAGCATAACGTCTGGGTTCATGTGTTTAACAAACAATAATAGATAATAGTTAATTATCATAAACAATATGTTAATTAATCGCTCAATAGTCTTCTTCTTGCTAATATATATTCAAAGTTACATATCACATTCCTTTCTCTCTAACTTGTTTTTCTAGCCATTGATAGAAATTATCCCATGTTCTAAAATATACTGAGTCTTCTTTCTCTTTTATCTTTAAAGTTAATCTATCCGTTTCTGCACACTCTAAAATTTTCTTAATTAGTACTTCTTCAGCTGGTAAATTTTCATTTTCCCAATGTTGGGCAAATACAATTCTTGCTGCCGTTAGTATGTGTAGATATGCAATCTTTCTCATGTTTTGCTTCTATTATTCCTAACAAAAATAATTCTGGCTTAAAGTCTATTTGTTGTTTAGTCATTTTCTCCAACCATAAATGTATTTTAACCCAAAATCTTTTTGCTTTAGGGCATGTCCACCAGATATGATAATTACCTGGTCTTTGTTTGCATTTCCAACAGTTGTCTGAAGTATTTTTAAACATTTCTGCTAATCTCACTGGTGTCATTTGCCATCTGTAAAACATTTTATATAAGTTTTCTTTATATGCCACTGCTTTAGTTAATTTAACATTTCTTTCCCATAACTTTTGCCAGTCTTCTAATTCTATATTATATCCAAAATTCTTTGCCCACGTTATCATTGTTTGTTTTACTTGTTCTTCCTCCATCATTAAGTTTAATAGAAATCTATAGAGTTTCTTAATCAATTTTTCATCTGTTTTTAACAATATCTGATCAAATTCTGTCTGTTCTTTATAAAATCCCATTGTTTTAGCATCTTTTTCATATCTCGTTTGAATTTGCACATATCGCCACCATGCTAAATCAATACTTTGTTCTTGTAAATCTTGTCTGTCTTTCAATTTTCATTGTTTAAAATATCTTTATAGGTCACAACTTTATCGTAGTTAATTAAATTTGGGTAAGCAATAGCTTCCATTGTTGAAAGCCATCCAGGTGTCTTAATATAAATTTTTTTCTTTTATTTTTTTACCATTCTGAAAGAAGTGCATTTCTTATAAAATGATTTTGAAAGTATCTACGTGTTTTATTCTTCCCATACGACAGAAGGGCATGCCAACCAATTTGTAGGTCATGCCTCTCTAGGTACAATAGTCTTTTGTCTCTAAACATTATCCATTCTTTAAGCCATGTTAAAATAGTTGCTTGGTAGCATAACATCCAGTCTGGCAGTCCAAATCCTCCATTTTCTTTTCACTTCTTGTAGCATTTTCAATCCAATTCTATCTTTTTTGCCTTGCCAGATAAATTTCAATATTGTTATATTCAGTTCATTAAAAAAAGGCTTTTCCCAACCTTACAGGAATTGTTTGAAATAAAAAGAGTATTTTTGGTAAGATACTCATTTTCACTGTTGCTGTTCTCCCCAACATTGAAAGTTGGAAGTTTTTCCACTTCCAAATCCAATTTTATTTGTTTTAGCAGTCTTACATAGTTATCTTATTTTATTGTTACATATCTTGCTGTTAGATAAGTTCCCAAATATTTAACTTTTTTAACTATTTGAAGATTTTTTTTGTTAGTTGATTTTTTTTGTTTTTCTGTTAGATTCTTTGTTAGCACTTTAGTCTTTTCTCTGTTTATTGTCAACCCTTCCACTTCTCAAAATTTTTCTATTTTCTCCGTAGGTTTAGTACTTGTTTCCAATGGATCTTCCAATATGAAAACCAAATCATCTGCAAATGCTTGTAGTTTATATTTTTCATCTTTTATCTCCAGTCCTTTAATTTCTATATCTTGTCTAATATTTCTATTCAGTACTTCCAGTGTTAGTATAAATAGTAATGGAGATAATGGGGATCCCTGTCTTGTGCTTTTTTAATGTTGAAGTTTTCTGTAAGACCTCCATTTACAATTATTTTGGCTGTTTGTTTACAATAAATTGTTTTGATTACATTTAAAAAGTTTTCCCCAAAGTCCATTTCTGCAAGTTGCTAGAATATAAATTGCCAGTTTACATTGTCAAACACTTTTTGTGCATCAAGAAATATTAAAGACATCTGTTTCCCTGAATGAATTTCATAGTACTCTAACACATAGTATTCTAACACATCATTCTTAAATTATTTTATATCTGTCTTTTAGGTAGAAAACCATTTTGGTCTGTATGTATAAATTCGATCAAAAATTTATTTAGTCTTTCTGCTATTATTGAGGCAAAGATTTTATAACCTACATTTAATAGTGATATTGGTCTATAATTTTTTATTTGCGTTAAATCAGAGTCTTCTTTGGGTATTAAAGTAATGTTGGCTTCAGTCCATGTATTTGGTATTTTAGCCTCCAGGAGTATTTCATTACACAGTTCTTTCAGGATTGGACTTAATACATCTTGTATTGATTTCTAAAATTCTGCAGGTAATCCATCTGGGCCAGGAATCTTATCATTTTTTTGCCTTTTTATAGCCTCTATAATCTCCATCATTGATATTTTTCCATTTAATATGTTTCGAATATTCTTTGAAATTTTTGGTAAGTCTGCTTTTTTTAAATACTGTCGTAGTTTTTCTTTTGGATTTTCCTCTGCCTTACAAAGTATCTCATAATAATCTTTAATATTTTTTTTAATTGTATTATTTTTAAACTGTAATTCACCTTTTGGATCTTGCAGCTTGTTTATTATTATTATTTTTCTTTTTTCTTTATGCTAACCATCTCCCCGGATTATTGGCATTTTCAAAGAAGTTCTATTTAGCCCTTTTAATCTGTTGAGCCATTATTTCCATCTCAGCTACATTTAATTTATGTTTTATTATCTTCATTTGTTTCTTAAGTATTTTCTTTTGTGGATCTATTTGTAATTCTGATTCTAACTTTCTGAATTCTTCCTTCAAGTTTAACTGTTGTTGTTTCTTTTCTTTATTCTTTTTAGTGATATACATTATAGCCAACCCTCTAAAATATGCTTTAGCCATATCCCACACATTTTGAAGCAATGTTTCTTCTTTCTTGTTTATTTTGAAGAAAAAATCCATTTCCTTTGTCGCTAATTGTAGAAATTCTTTTTCTTTCAATAAAGATTTATTCAAGGATCATCTTAATTTTTTATTAGTTCCTCTCCAAGTCATCTTTATTGGGTTATGATCTGCCCAAGCATTAGTTTCTATCTCAATTTTTTGTATCATCGTATTAAGTTCCAAAGATGTCCATATCATATCAATTCTAGACCATGATTTATGTCTATTTGAGTAAAATGTATATTGTAGTTTCTTTGGATTTTTTTTTCTCCTTATATATTGGATACAGAGTTCTTCTGTCATTTTTAAAAACACTTTAGGTAATATATTTCCTCCTTTTCTCCCTTATTTGGCACTCTTATAGTCCAAAGTTCCATCCATTATTGCATTAAAGTCTCCCATTATGCAAAGATTTTAATAGTTTAAATTAATATTTTTTATAGTTTTTGGTAAAATTGTTCTTGTTTATCATTTGGTGCATATATTGCTACCATCAGTATCTGTTTTTGATCCATCATTATTTCCACTATTAATATTCTCCCTTCTTCATCTGCATAAATTTGTTTGGGGTTCATTGTTTCTTTAATGTATAGAGCTATTCCTCTTTTCTTTTGAAGTGCTAAAGCAAAGTGAAGTTTACCAATTTTCGGTTGTTCTAAAAACTTATAATGTTGTCTCTTAATGTGTGTTTCTTGAAGACAAATTATATCCATTTTTAATTTTTGTAATCATATGAAGATTTTTCTCCTTTTTGAAGGAGAATTTAGTCCATTTATATTCACTGACAAAATCCCACTCTCTTTCTCCATCTCTTTCAATTACATCTAGGTCTTAATCTTCCAGTCAATCTTATCTGTCTCTGATTTCTTGGTCTTGCTCCTTCTTCTGTATATGTGTTTTTAATTTCTCTCTCCTCTCTTGGTATGACTGCTCCTTCTACTGCCATTTCTTCCTGTTTCTTTGTTTCTCTCTTTGTACCGGATTCAGAGTCACCTCCTTCCAAAAATGCTCTATGGTTGTTGAATAATTCCATTGTTTCAAGTGGCATATCCAGTCTATATCTTTTCGTATCCCAGTAGATTAAAATCCCTTCTGGAATCAGCCATCTGAAATTCACTCCTTTTTCAATTAATTTCCTAGTTAGAAACTGGTATTCTCTTCAGGATTTTCTTATTCTCCTAGGAATTTGTTTGAGGACTACAATTTCTTTTTCTTTGTATTTCAAAGGTTAGTCTCTTACTGTTCTTAAAATCTCATCTCTTGTAGATCTTTTAAGAAATCTAACATGTACTTCCCTGAGGACTTTATTTCTTCGAGCATAGTTTGAGTTGACTTGATAGATCTGGTCTAATTCTCCTTCCATTTGCTGTTTCCCAGTTCCTAATGCGTCTGCCAATAATTCCATTATCAAGCCTAGGAGATCCTCTTCCTTATTTTCCACTATATTTTAAAACCTTAAAGAGTATCAGGCTCTTTCCATATCCATCCCAGCTATCAAGTCTTCTAGTTCTTCATTTATTTGGATCAACTTCTGATTTTCATCTTTTAAAACTTCTAATTTCTGGTCAACCTCAGTTGATTTATCTTCTATTTTTTGAATTCTTTGTTGATTATCTGTTTAAAATTTCAAAATTAAGAGTCCATATTGTTAATTTGTTTGATTCATTTTATCAAAATCACTTCTCAACTCCTCATGGTTTCACGTTGTTACCGCCATGTGAGTAGTGATTGCCTCTTGAATTGCTTGTAGGGTCGCTTGAGTGTCCTTTTGGAAGGTATTATCCTTTTCTTGTTGAAGCATTGCATCAATTGATCTCTGATAGACTGGACTTGCAAAAGCTGAAGAGGGAGCAGAAGATCCTTTTTTTCCCAACTTTAGATAGGTTGGGGACGCTCATCTTTATCTTTAAATCATACGTTGTAATCCATCACTAAAAAAATTGAGTTTGGAAACAGATCTCTTCAGATCATTTGGCTTGGTTGACTGGCCCTATCTGGGAGTTGATATGGTATGTCCAATCCCATAATTAATCATGTTGTGTAACAAAGGTAGTGAATATGGGATAGAGTCAAAAGTCAAAAGAGTCATGATGGCGCAGTGGTTAGAATGCAGTATTGCAGGCTAGCTTTGCCCACTACCAGGGCTCAAGGTTGACTCAACCTTCCATCTTTCCAAGGCAGGTAAAATGAGGATCCAGATTGTTGGGGGTAATATGCTGACCTTGCAAACTGCTTAAAAGCTGTTGTAAAGCACTATGGAGCTTTACATAAGTCTAACTGCTATTGCTATTGCTATTGCTATTGTGTAGTCATTCCATCCTTAATAGATTTTCCATGGTAAGAAAAATATGAGGTGGGGATGTAAGAATTAAGTGAAAATGGTGATATTTCCCATCAATCAAATTCAGTGAATGAGGCAGCACAGTGCTAATCTTAATTGGAACCATTCTAAGAACTGGTTTTTCCCCACTCATTTTGAAGGATTGGATTCCTCCTCTGCAACTAAATGTTTATAAATATGTAATTCTCAACATGCATTTTTCTTATCTGATGTTATGTCTTAAGCAGTTACCCAAGGAAGGATTTTTTAAATCCCTTTTTCTCAATTATTTACATGCTTGGCTTGTTTCATTATTTTATACAGACATACTTCAATAGATTACTTCTTTGCTTAAAATCTAAAGCAGGACTTGGCACACATACCTGCATCTGATTTTAAGGATTTGCCCAGTTCCTTGAATCTGTTCTGATAAATAGTCAGACCATCATTTCAAGTTGTCTCCTGGTGCCTTTGTTGTTGTTGTTCTGAAAACATATTTCAGAAAACAGGGATTTGGGGGTTTCCCGTATACGTGTGGGATTCTTATTCTTATTCCAGGCATACTTACTCCTGTAACTGATACAATATTAATTAGTATATTAAATGTTTTAGGGTAAAGTAGGAAATATGGTGAGCTGATTCATCATTCCTCAAGCTAAGAGCTTCCAGCCAAGCCTCTAAAGTTGAACAAAAGAGTTGAAATAAAGTAGAAGAAAAAGAAGTAGACAATATCCATAAGAGAGGGGTAATATTATGTCAAAGGCTAAAAAAGAGCTGCCAACTGTTTATAATGCCTGTGTTTGTGTGAGAGTGTATATGTGTGTGTGTGTGTGTATACACACACACAACCACACACATGCACGCACACGCACACACAGACTAAAACCTGCCAACAGGGAAGAAAGCAAATGGCCTCTTGAATGTCATTGAGCTGCAACTTGGAGGCATTCTGCTAGCATTACACTAAACCAGGTTAGCAGGGAAGTGACTGTCCCATCATCCTTGAAGAGAGCCATGCTGTAGAAAGTTGCATTAGTAGCAAGAGAAATGACGGGAAATATCCAACTGCTACTCATTCTGTGCAAATCATTAAGGGGGAAAAAACATTTATAAGGATGGAATTATGTGTTATGTTAAAAATGTCATTGCCATTAAAACTGGTAAGTGTGCATTTAATTTCCTCTGCTCTTTCCATAACATGCAAAGCAAAGCAATTTACTCAGGCCTGGTCATTATAATGGCATGTATTTTGCCAAATCTCTGTTCCACATCACTGACTAGCAAGAGGCAGCAGATAAATACATAACAGTGAGGCAAAGGACATGAGCCGAGCAGTCTTCCTAACATTGTATGTCCAGATGTGTTGACTTATAGCTCATAAATTTTCTCAGACACATCTGGACAGCACCTGGCCGATAAAGACTGATTTGGAGGAGAGGGGGAAATTCCACAATGCAAGTGTATTCACCAGGGGTTTTGTGGCCTCTTTCTCCTTTGCAGAGATTTTTTCAAACCTGAGGAAATTTGGAATGTGTACGGGAATCACAAAACCTGAAAGCTAAATGATCAGTCCCAAAGAACAGCTTATTTATTTATTAAATTTCTATGCTGCTCACTGATACGGTGACTCTGGGATGGCAGCCTTTTTAATTAGGCCAGCCCCCCCTGAAGGAAACAGGAGCTACACAACAGAATGGAAGCCCCTGAAGAAACATGAAGCCCACTGGTGCAGAAAATTGTATGCACTGAATTTCATGCTGTTACAAGGGAAGGACTCTTAATGGCCTCATGCACAAATTCAGCTCTGAAGACACAGCTAACATTTCTGTTCTCCCACACGATGCTTTAACAATGATTCCACATTCCTGATATGTTAGATCAGGAAAATGCCACCTATGCTGCTAACCCTGATTTTTTTTAAAAAAAAACACAAAACTTTTAAGTATGCATAATTTCCCATAGTAACTGCAGGACCGCATGGATAAAAAGAAGTGTATTTTGCTAGTCTTCAAGCTGAATCACCATTGCATTATAGTAGAGCAGGGTTTCCCCACCTTGGCAACTTTAATACCTGTGGTCTTCAACTTCCAAAATTCTGGGGCTTGAAGTCCACAGGACTTAAAAGTTGCCAAGGTTGGGAAAGTCTGTAGCAGAGGATTAGGTATTTTTAAAGTTAAAAATGATGACATGTATATTCATAACCACATCCAGCTGGTTATCTCTAACTGTAAGAATATTTTGAAGGGACGCGGTGGCTCAGTGGGTTAGGACGCTGAGCTTGTCGATCAGAAGGTCGGCAGTTTGGCGGGTCGAATCCCGAGTGCCGCGTAGCAGAGTGAGCGCCTGTTACTTGTCCCAGCTTCTGCCAACCTAGCAGTTCGAAAGCACGTAAAAATGCAAGTAGAAAAATAGGGACCACTATGGTGGGAAGGTAACAGCGTTCCGTGCGCCTTTGGCATCTAGTCATGCCGGCCACATGACCACGGAGACGTCCTTGGACAAGCGCTGGCTCTTCGGCTTTGAAACGGAGATGAGCACCAGCCCCTAGAGTTGGAAACGACTAGCACGCATGTGCAGGGGAACCTTTACCTTTACCTTTACTAAGAATATTTTGTTTAAGGAAAAAAGTGAGATACAGAGGTGGGTAATATCAATCCCTCTATGCCTGCATGAAGCCAAGGGTTTAAATGAATCCTCTTCACCAGCAGACAGTGTTTTTTAAGGGCTTAGGGCTATTACCTAAAAATTAAAAGATCAAAATGCCCAACTATAGTAAAACATTTTGAAAACTTGGTAATAGAGATTACCGTACTTGGTCTGAAGTGCATTGAATATTTGGACAGATTTTACCTACATACATACACAAATACACAAAGAGGAAGAAAAAAAGCAATGCAACAATCCAATATGGATGCGGCTCATCTGTGGTCCTCTGCTCCCCTCCCCACAAAGCCTAAATCTTGCAAATGGCTACACTAAGAAGAAAAGGAAGAAGTCAACTCACATATCAGTTGGATGTTTTGGCACTTTGTGTTTCCTCCTTTTAAGACTGAGAAGTGCTATGACAGTGATTTCAAGGGCAAAAACCACTTTCTCCTACACTCCTGCCCCCCCATCTTCACTTCACCTGGGAGAAAATCCAGCTCTCTTTTCCAGCCTGTGCTTTTCTTCAAAGTATGCAAGCCAATTCCTTCTTTGGGAAGCTTTTTTGGCTTCACAATCCAACAGCAGCAACATTGTCTTATGTTGGGTGAATTTTGCAGCTCTGGCCCATATTTTGCTGGGGGAATCTCTGATTAGGTGTCCATTTCCAGAGCTGAAGCCAGCTAGACTTGAGTTCTAAAAATGGCTTTGATTCAGTTGTGCACATGACTGCTAAGGAAGCAGCCATTTTGCTTGCTTGCACAGGGCCTTAGCAATTGCAGCATTTCTGTGCATCCCGGATCTGAACTTGGAAATCAAGCTTCCACCACTCTTGCAAGCAAACAAACAAACTTACTTGGAATTCCAAGAACAAAGTTTTATTTGGATAAAGCTTTTGCAAAAGCTGGTGGACTTAACTCACGCAGGAGAAAAAGCCACACACACAATTTTTAAAAGCATATATTTATAACATCTCACGAAGCTGGTTCTCCTCACCCCTATCGCACTCAACAGCCCCCGTTCATCCCGATCAGCTAATCCGAAGCACCTAAGCAAAATACCTTTCTTTTTCTCCTCCCAGGAAAATGCCCCTTATATCTATACCTGTTGTGTTAACCATGACCTACTTTTTGCTATCATAAGCTCTATCTTTATTTTTGTATTTCCTCTGCTTGCGGTTATGGCTGACTTCCTAAGAACAAGCAACAATCTTGCACTTCTAAAAGCTCAAGTAACTCCATTTTACAACTACTGTATTAATCACACTGCTTAAGTTTCAGCTATGCCATTAGGATTAATTTTCTTCATAACATCAAGAAAGGAAGGAAGGAAGGAAGGAAGGAAGGAAGGAAGGAAGGAAGGAAGGAAGGAAGGAAGGAAGGAAGGAAGAAAGAAAGGAAGGAAGGAAGGAAGGAAGGAAGGAAGGAAGGAAGGAAGGAAGGAAGGAAGGAAGGAAGTAACTTAAAAAATCTCTCTCCTTAGAAGCAATGTGCCTCTACATAAATGCTACACACACACTTTAATGGGCTGCTGTTCCTTGTCTACTCCAGCAAAGGTAAAGAGCTCCTGTATGTATATTTCTTAATAAATATTGGCTCTAGTTCCTACAAGCAAGGGCCCTAATGCCTTCCAGGATTTACATGATACATTGACCCACAAACTAGCTGACCACATTTTTGCTGATCATGCTAATCTGGCCCAACTGGTTAGACTGTATTCTAGTATGTTGTGTGAATCCAGGAAATTAGGTAAATTAAGAAAACAGTGGTTAAGATCATAATGAGTAAGAGTATCCTGCAAACCCAGCCAACTCCTTCCAGGTAGTTCTAACTTTATCCCTACTTGGAACTAACTATTCACAATGGTTGACCTGAATCTGGAAAGCAAAGCAACATTCTCATTTTGCATTGGGTTTCCCAAAAGAGCCATTGGGAACTGGCAGCTATTGTAAACAAGCCCCTCACCTCAATAGTTGTGGTGATGGGCAAGATCTGGTCTGAACAGCTTGTTCTTGTACCCTCAGTTAAAGGGGATCTCGGAATGGCCTGTGCTATGAAAGAATGGCTTACCAAATGGGTGTTTATGCTTCATCAAAGGAAGAAGTCAAAGAAAACACAGAGCACAGATCTCCATAGGCTAATTGTGTTGGAAGATAGCGATTTTTGTAAACACTATAACTAAAATGCAGTAAAAATATACCATGATAGGGAGGGCTTCTAGCCAGGCAGTACAGGTGCCTGCTCAGTCAGTTAGCTCAGTCTTAAGTAGAGTTGAGTAACTTTCTCTCTCCCTCTTTATGGACTTTTATCGTTATGGAGCAGCATCCCAAACCAACAGTGGTACAAACATTGGCTGTGCCTGCTCCACTGCTGCCACCATGCCACACTGGGCCACCAAACAGCTGATCAGAGTGTGGGGCATCAGGGCTCGATTCTACTCTCAAGAGGCTCACAAAACTCCTGAAATTTTAACAATTGGGTCTCATGAGCTGGTGCAAGCTGCCTGCAGCACACCACTGCAAACAGGACCTTTTCAATGGGGGCTGCTCTCTGCAAAGCAGCACACACCCACCTTTGTCTAAGACAGCCAGGGGCCAGCTGATAGTCCAGCAGAGACACAGGAGGCTGTTTTCTAATGTCCTTATCCAGAACATTATTCTATATAATAACAAAGAACACTATACAGCTAAGGTCCATCTATAGATTTTTGACCAAAGTTTTTATCTATTTGACTCAGTTTATCATTTCACACATCAGGGTGATCTAACTTATGATTGTTAGTATTATGTAGTGGGTTAAGTCAATAGGCAAGGAGCGACACAGCGTCAAAGCATCTCTTTATTGTCTCCAGAAAACAACTGCTCAGCTACAGGTAATGGCTAGTACTTATACACATAAGCCTCAGGTGTTCCTCCAATTACCTGCCTGAATTCTCCCACCCCAAAATACAAATGTTCCCACCAAAACTGTTGGGACTGACCATTAAGGTAGCCCCTGAGGGCTAGCCTCGGCTTGGCAGGAAATGCCTACTTAGCTTCTCCACAATAGGCGAGGGTCAATGGCTTGCATCATTACATTCCAATACATAACACCCCTTCCCTCTTAGATGGCTGTCATCCTCAGACTATTCAGTACTCATAGTCCTTAAGGTAGGCTGGGGGACCACACATCCTAGTGGACCGGTGCAATGCCTGAGAGTCACCCATCTTGGGGGATGTATGATCCTGCTCCACTTTACCAGACTCACACTGCCCGTTCATGTCGCCCGCAGCCACCAACACCTCTCCCGGCTCTCACATCTCCATTTCGCACAGAGGTGGCTGCAGTAAACCAGGGCAGACTTCCCGGCCTGCGTGTTTCCGTCTCTCCAAAGGCGGCTGCGGTAGATCAGGGCAGACTTGGGGGAATGTTGACCTCAGCATCTGCCCACCATGAGGTCTCCATTTGCTGACGCCGTAACTGGTCGATGTGGTGTCTAACCATGCACTCATCCCCCAATAGGACCTGGTCGCCACCCAAAGTGCCCCGCTTCCATAGTTCCTGGCCCAGACCAAGTCACCCAGCTGCAAGTTCCTGGGCGCCTTTGGTTGAGCTGTCTCGGTTGCTGCTCAATCTGGGTGAAGTCAGTCGAGCTTCATTGTGAGCCATCAACCGCACCTCAGCTCCGCTGGACTGTGTCCTGTCGCGGTGCAGGGAGTTGTGTGTTGACACAGGAGGAAGTTTGCCAGGCACCAATTCCAGTTCCCCGTGGTTATCCACTTGAACGACTTCTTAGTCGTCCTGACCATCTGTTCTGCCTAGCCATTGGAAGTGGGGGTGGAACAGAGTGGATGTTGCATGCCGGATCATGTTGGCACTTAGGAAAGCCTGAAACTCTCATTCTGTGAATTGTGCCCCATTGTTGGACACAATTACATCTGGCAGACCATGTGTGGCAAACAGTCGGTGCAACTCATGAATAACTCTGGTCATTGTCATTGATGAGACCAGTAACACTTCCAGCCACTTTGAGTAGCTGTCCACTATCATGAGGAATACTTGCCCTTGAAACAGCCCCATGAAGTCAATGTGCACACGAGACTAGGGTGTGTGTGGTCTCCCAGTGATGCACTGGTGCATGTGGCTTCTCCGGCCAGGTTTCTTGGCACAACTGGCAACTCCTAACATGATCCTCAATGTTCTTGTCCAGGCCTGGCCACCACAAGTAGCTCCTGGCTAACGTCTTCATCCTCACAATTCTGGGGTGTCCTTCATGTAAGGAATCCAGCACCTTGGAGCACAGGTTGGGTGGGACAATGACCTTGCTCCCCCACATCAGGCAACCCTTGTGGACTGACAGTTCATCTTTCCTGCATGCATAGTGCTGGAACTCGGGGACTGGCCTGGTTTCTGGCCACCCCCTCAAAGACTGGACCTTCTTGTAGCGAGGCAAATATGTGGCTTACCACTGGAATCAGGGAAGTGTGCTGTTACAGTGCCTTATTTATGGTACATTTATAATCCTCACATATGCGCACGTCCCCATTGAGCTTGACTGGAGTCACTATTGGAGTCTCCCACAGGCTACTGTCCATGGGCTGGAATACTCCGTTCTGCACTTGTCCAATTCTGCGTCCATCTTTGGCTTCAGTGCAAAGGGAACTCTGCGTGGTTTTAGTCAGATGGACATTACCGTTTGGTCAAGGTTGAGGGAAATGGGTGCCCCCTTGTAATGCCCCAGCTCCGAACTGAACACGTCAGCATATTGCTGGCATACTCTGGCTAACTCATCTATTTGGGTTCAATGGATGCCGGTAATGCTGATGCCCAGGGCTTCGAACCAGTCCAGACCAAAGAGGCTGGTGCGTTGTCTTTCCACCACTACTACACTGAGGGGACCCTCGAATTCCTTGAAATTCATGTTGTCGATGGCCTTCCCCCTTATGGAGACTCTACAGTGCTGAAAGTCCGTTAACACCAAACTGGATGGTTTAAGTGGAACTCGCCATCTGCTTTGCTTGCAGATGTGGTCAAAAGTTTTGGAGGAGATAATGGACAGTGTTGATCCAGTATCTAGCTCCATGGGGCATGGGATGCCTTGCAGCCTTAGCTGTACCCTAATCTTTTGCTTGAGAGTGTGTTTAGCTCCTGTGCTTTGGATCCGCAGTCTTCCTGAACACTGTTCGATTCGGGTCTGCCCTGGAGACCATTTTCCTCTTGGCTGTTGTGTTGGGGTTTTCATGTCCCACTACTGGCTTCGGCAGACCTTGGCGATGTGGCTCTGCTTTCCGCAGGCATGGTTATACAGCTGTGCGGAATCTGCACTCCACTCGTTTATGCTGACCCCTGCAGCTCGCACAGTTCCATGCTGGAGCTGCTTGTTCTGAAGATCGTGGCCATTGGGGTGGCTCTTGTCGCAGCCGGTCGACCTCTTCATTCTCGCTGGATTCCGCAGAGCCTTCAGCAGTCTCGTGGTTGACTGATGTGGGGCTGGTGTGTGTTTTAGGGGGCTGGAGACTCTTCATTGCTCCTCCATCAGCCTCGTCCACCATGACTTCCTTCAGCACATCTTGGAAATTCAATTTTTCGATGGTGAAGAGACATTGTTGCAGTTCTCTGTTCTGCAACCCACAAACCTTTCTTGGAGAAAGTTTTCCAGGTCAGGGAACTGACAGTTGTGGGAAGCTTGTCGAAGGGCTGCCACAAACTCCACTGCCGACTCCCCAAGTGATGACTGATAACTTGGGCTTGAAGTGTTCCATGAGTCTTTTTTTTTAGATCAGCATAGTTGATTGTTTCTATGCCAGCCGGAGCTATTAAGTTTCTTGCAATATCAAATGTGTCTTGCCCACAGACACATAGCAACATTGCCGCCTTCAACCCATCGTCCGTGATCTGGTTTGTGCGGAGATAATTGTCCACCTGGGAGATGTATGTGCTCCACTGTTCAGAATGGGTTATGTCAAACTCCTGGATTCTTCCCAATTTGGCCATTCTTGGGAGGTGGTGTGTGTGGGGTCTTCCCTGTGCCACTGTGGTTGGAGCTTTGCTGATCCTAGGGGTCCTGGGGATGGATCCTCAGGTCTGTGGTGCCTCCAGTGTGTTTTACTGGCAGGCAGGTGGGGAGCAGGTCCCACCAGGGCTCGTAGCCTGGTTTCTCACCGGTCCGTTGATCAGCATCAGCCTCCTTTCCTGCAGCATCCCATCCTCATCACCACTATTATGTAGTGGGTTAAGTCAATAGGCAAGGAGCGACACAGCGTCAAAGCATCTCTTTATTGTCTCCAGAAAACAACTGCTCACATACAGGTAATGGCCGGTACTTATACACATAAGCCTCAGGTGTTCCTCCAATTACCTGCCTGAATTCTCCCACCCCAAAATACAAATGTTCCCGCCAAAACTGTTGGGACTGACCATTCATGTAGCCCCTGAGGGCCAGCCTTGGCTTGGCAGGAAATGCCTACTTAGCTTCTCCACAATAGGCGAGGGTCAATGGCTTGTATCATTACATTCCAGTACATAACGGTTAGTTTTGTTTTGTTTGTTTTTGTTTGAGGTGCATTTTTGTTTGTGGCTGCCCAGAGTCATATTGATTAAGTTGGGTGGCCATATAAATGCTTTCAATAAATAACTAAAATCAATTAATAAGAAAAGTTGAAGAAGTGCGTGATAAAAAAGAAGTAGGAACCGAATGTTCCCTTTCTACTAGCAAATGCAAACTAAGAACCATATCCAGTGTAAATGTTGTCAGCCTCAGTCAATTAATGCTCCTTATTTGAAATTCTGATGCCAGTTTTTGAGGAACAAACTTGGTGTCAGAAGATCGAATCACCATCTTCCCTAAATGGCAGTGAGACTTTTCCTTTTCAAGCCATAGATAATTTTGGCAATTTCTTTACTTCTAAGATTGTGAAGATTTAAGAAGTGCTGGAATTGAGGCAAAGTCACTTGGCCTTGCCTTACTGTCAATTTCATTTGCTTTCTGTCACTTTCCTTCTCTCCCCCCCCCCACCCCATTTTTCTTATCCTTTTTCACTTGGCTGATAAGTTGTCAACAGACAGTTCAGCAGACTCTCCCCTTGTGCTACACATTTTTCCAGCTTTCCTGCTTCCATTTTTTCCTTTCCAAACCTTGAGAGGATTGCTGTCTCTCAACCTCAGCCTCGTTTCCTGACAATAAGAAGACATGCATCTTCCACAGGATTTCAAATGAAATTTTAAATTGCAATGAGTCATATTTTAAATATGCGAGTGGTCAAGGCCAACCACCTGTCAGCTGAGAGTGTACTATCTTTTGGCAGCCCTTGAGACCTTGGCCCAACAAATTTTTCTATCCCACCTTAGTTTCCTTACACAGCACTTTTCTGATTTCCACTATATTTTGAGGTCACACATTTTCCGCTGATTAGAACTGTTATACTTCTTGTTTTACTCTGTTACCCCTGGTATTCCTTGGGGTAAGTTCTACCCTCCCCTTTTTGTTCAACCTTTATATTCCTCCCTGGGATTCTTAATATTTTTTTAGTTTTAGTATCAAAATTATGGTAGCTAGGAATACAGCCCTGCACTTGCTTTAGATGCATGTTGCAGAAATGTTTGTTAATGTAATATGCATTTCCGTCTGGATATCATCATACCACCTTAACTGTGATGGGGTTCAAATAGTTTAACAACTGGTTCTCTGCCCTAATGACCGTTTTAAGTATTAAAAAATCGATATACCGAAAGGTAATTTATTATTTCATGTATTTAACACTTAAATAAGAACAACAAAAGAGGTACACAAAATTAGATTATGTTACCGTGTTTCCTCAAAAATAAGACTGGGTGTTTGTTTTTTTGTTTGACCAAAAGACCCATTAGATCTTATTTTCGGAGGGATGTCTTACTTTACAGCAGGTGGTGAGTGCGTGGGGGCAGGGCATGGACTGCGCATGCAGCGGCAGCCCAAGGCCAAAGTGCCGGCAGAGCACTGGATGGTTGGGGAGGGTGCTGAAGCAAGCTGGTGTCCTGTCTGCAGTGACCATGCCCATTGCCCCTTCCCTGCCAGAGCCGGAATGCCACCGTATTTACCATAAGTAGTGGTGCTGGTAGATGCCGGCCTTCCCTCTGGCAGGCCTGGGCAGCTACTAGAGAGTGACAGGCCCATTTCAGATGGGCCCGTGAGGGAAGGAAAAGTGGCCGAGTGAGAAGAGGCACCAAAAACAGCGGGGGTCCATTTGCCTGCCTGCCACATGCTCACCCTGCATTAGCCATGCTCTCCACGGTGTGCTGCAGCTGATCCGAGGCGTGGAGAGCACGGCTGACATGGGGCAAGCGTATAGCAGGTGCACACACAGACTCCGCTGTTTTCAGTGGCGCTTTGGTGCCTGGCCGGCTGGGAAAACCCCACTTCTCTCTCAGCTGTTTTTCCTCTTTCTTCTCCCCGCTCCTCCTTCCCTTGCACCGGCTGCTCCACTTCCTGCCTCTCCATTGCAGCACACATTGCAGCCCGGGATCCACTTTGGCAGTGGTGGGATTTGGGGGATGGTAAATCCCCATTTGTGGTATGTCCATCGACCAATCACCATGCTGCCTTTCAGAAGGGCACCAATAAAGCATGTATCCATGTGCACACCTGCCTCGTAAAATCCAACTTAAAACACTGACCCAGATCCGCAGGTCCTTGAGCCCTGAAAAATCAAGGAAGGACTTCATGCCCTGATATTACATGGCTAGACTACTACAGCAATTTGTTGATTGGGCCTCCTCATTGTCCTTTTTTCCTCTCATTCGGGTCCAAAACAACACTCTGAGACTCTGAGGTTTCTTTTGTAACTTGCCAGTTTTCTCAAGCTTCTATCTTGATATTGTCAACGCTGCTAACATCGAATGTTATTGCTTGACATGAGATGAAGAAGTAGCTATTTCATATGTTAAACTTGTGTATTGCTTTAAGACTGGTGTATTGTTTTAGTTTAAAATTGATGGGAGGGAAGAGTAGGAATGCACTTTGTAGGCCATTTGTCTCTCTAAAGAAGATAAGACTTTGGCGGTTCTTCTAACAGAAGGGAAGCTGATTCTTTAAATTAATTGGAGAATATGATTAATGACAAAATTAGAAAGGTGGAGAATTGTGTTTTAATATATTGTGCAAGGGGCGGAGATTTCAGATTCCAGCTTCCTTCGAGCAAGCATTTGCCGGTGTATTAGGCTAATAAAGGACTTTTAAGGTAAACAATGCCTCAGAGTCACTTGAAAAGCCCATACCTTGCAAACTTGACAGATATATTGGCTTCTTTTAGCTAGGTTACTGGTTAGACTCTTTCATTTGACATTCTAGTCTTTCAGTCACATACTCCAGCATATCTTCTTGCTACATTAACTTCTCATGCCTTGGTGACAATATGTTCTAGGGCTCATTGTTACTTCTGTTTGCTGCAATAACTTGTTTTCAGGTTTAAATGCATCCGGCATCAGTTTTATAAAGGTGGCTGCTTTGGACTATTTCGTTAGTAATAATATCATCAGCAATAGTAGTAGTAGCAGCAGCAGTTTATACAAGCCATAAATATTAATTAGAAATTGAATTAATAACATTTTTAAAGGGGGAATTGTGTTTTTTGATGTTCTACTCTAGAGGACACCCAATAGCTCTTTTGCTGTAATTTATCAATATAATTGGGTCATGTTTTATTCCTTCATGAAGCTAGTAGAAATGGGACAATTTGGATTGGGTTTTTAAATACACAGAAATATCCATACTCTTGCTGCTTGCCTTAAAAAAAGTGAATGTATGGTATCTAGTTAATTTATTGTTCCAGCTAGGCCTTAGCTCATGCACATATGTTGTTTGTTGGGTTGTTACATTGAGATACAATTTTATTTTCATTATATAGTGTATTTTGGTTTGCATATGATACATAATAACTTGCATACTTGTGATGTACTTAATTAAAGGCAAAAAATAAAATTGCTATTGTTTGCTGGCTTGGGATTCATGAATATAAATGGAATTCCCATTTGATGTCTAAAGTCCTGCAGTTTTGAGGTTTAATAAAGCGTTTTATTTTCTTCCACATAAGGTTTTGGTTTTAATAGGCAGTGGGATTGTCTGATTGGAAGCAGATGTTCTTCATTTCAGAAATGCTGTGAACCCGGGTAGAGTATTTGGAGGAGGAGGAGGAAATGGAATACTTTATTTCCAAATCATAATTACTTAATTCTTATAGATTATTTTTCCACGTATTCAGATATTTTGAACATGGCAGATCTTACAAAATTGATTGCCTTTACTTGCTTACAAAGCATAACAGATGAGGCTGTACTAAAATCATATCATATAATGCACCCAATTCAATGAGAAAGTGTTTCTACAGCTTACCAAAATATACTTTATAATCAATCCCCACTTCCATGAATCAATGAAGAAGCAGAGAATTCAAAGGAAGCTATAGCAAAGGAGGAACTTATTTTCACCTCTGTTACACTGTATAGCAATGCCATTAATTATAGCCTGGCACAATTAATTATCTGTGGACTGCTAGAAATCCTGGCTTCATTTCAACAAAGTTGGTGAGTCACATACAAAATCAACCTTCATGTGCCATTTCTACAACTATAATCCAGTGCCAGAATTGCATCTTGGATCCTAAGTGTGATTTAAATTTAAGAACCAGAAGGATGATCAGAGTCAGCAACTGTACAAGAAGAGCACGGGACATCTAGATTCAATGGTGATATGGAACAATACAGAGGATCAGTTATGGAGAAAAGATACTTGCAGTTAATTCTAGAGAAGCAACCCCATCTCCAAGCATGAGGACTTCCAAAAACAGTATGAAGTATGACAAACTTATAAGGGACGTGGTGGCTCAGTGGGTTAGGACACTGAGCTTGTCGATCAAATGGTCGGCAGTTTGGCGGGTCGAATCCCGAGTGCCACGTAGCAGAGTGAGCGCCTGTTACTTGTCCCAGCTTCTGCCAACCTAGCAGTTCAAAAGCACGTAAAAATGCAAGTAGAAAAATAGGGACCACTACGGTGGGAAGGTAACAGCGTTCCGTGCGCCTTTGGCGTCTAGTCATGCCGGCCACATGACCACGGAGACGTCCTCAGACAAGCGCTGGCTCTTCGGCTTTGAAACGGAGATGAGCACTGGCCCCTAGAGTCGGAAACGACTAGCAAGCATGTGCGGGGGAACCTTTCCCTTTACCTATGACAAACTTGTCCATAGACCCAAGCCCCCAAGATGAGAAAATAAACAGAATGTAAGAAAATAACAGAGTTCGAAGAGACCTTGGAGATCTTCTAGAATCGAGTAGTCCAACCCCCTGCTCATGCAGGAAACCCTGTACCATTTCAGACAAATGGTTGTCCAATCTCTTCTTAAAAACTTCCAGTGTTGGAGCATTCACAACTTCTGGAGGCAGGTTGTTCCACTGATTAATTGTTTTGTCTGTCAGGAAGTTTCTCCTTCGTTCTAGGTTGCTTTTCTCCTTGATTAGTTTCCATCTGGTGCTTCTTGTCCTGCCTTCATGTGCTTTGTCCTACATTGGTATTTTTCAAAGGTATACCATAAAGGTTGGGGTATTTTTTAAGATACTCCTAACCTTAAGGTGTCCAAGGAGTTAAACATCATCACCCAAACCTTAAATTGGGCCTGGAAATGAACTGAGAGCCCATGGTCTAGTACAGTGTTTCTTCATCTTAGCAACTGTAAGGAGTGTAGCTTTCCCTAGACAGCATGCTGGAAACGGTTAGTGGGAAAGACCTTGGGGGATGGGAGAAAGAGGAAGGATCAGATAGAAGAAGCCCACAGCTTGCATAATACCCATAGAAAGAAGATTCAGAAAGGAGCCTCCCTAACTTCTAAGGCTGTAAAAGAGATGGCAAGAAATTTGTAGTATCAGACTTGAAAGATGAATGTAATCTTACAATAAGGTAGAGTTACCAATAAAGGAAAATATTTGTAGCTGAAGAATGAACCGTGGGGTCCTTGGTGCTCTCTGAGCTTGGTTGTTTTCCTGCAGACGTTTCATTAGCCAAACTAGGTAACATCATCAGCGCTATAAGGAGTGTGGCTTGCCCTCATTTTATATTCTAGTGGCTTGCCCTCTCAGGGTTGGTGGGGATGGTAGTCCTCTAAGACTAATACTTTGGTTGGGCTGTTTACTGTTGGCTTGTTTGGCAGTTCCTTCATTGGGATGTAATAATAATAATAATAATAATAATAATAATAATAATAATAATAATAATAATAATAATAAGAAGAAGAAGAAGAAGAAGAAGAAGAAGAAGAAGAAGAAGAAGAAGAAGAAGAAGAAGAAGAAGAAGAAGAAGAAGTTGTTGTTGTAGTAGTAGTAGTTGGAAGGGACCTTGGAGGTCATCTAGTCCAACCCCCTGCTCAGGCAGGAAACCTTATACCATTTCAGGCAAATGGCTGTCCAGTCTCTTCTTAAAAACCTCCAGTGTTGGAGCATTCACCACCTCTGGAGGCTGGTTGTTCCACTGGTTAATTGTTCTAACTGTCAGGAAGTTTCTCCTTAGTTCTAGGTTGCTTCTCTCCTTGATTAATTTCCATCCGTTGCTTCTTGTCCTGCTTTCAGGTGCTTTGGAGAATAGCTTGACTCCCTCTTCTTTGTGGCAACCCCCGAGATATTGGAACACTGCTATCATGTCACCCCTCACCCTTTTCTTCATTAAACTACACATACCCAGTTCCAGCAACCGTTCCCTATATGTTATTTATTTGATTGTTGGTCTGATGTTAACCTTGGAGTTAATCTATGCTAATCTGAGTGCTAATTGCTAGTAGGGAAGTGTTTTGGTCTTTTGATTTCCTTTTGGGCTGGTTGATTGTCTCTTTTGCATAATATATAGATATTGTTTTTATGTCTATGTGCCTATTGGTGGCTAATTTGTTAGAGTGCCTGACTTGTAGAAATTCCATTTCTAGACAGTGTGTTTGGACTTGGTTTGGTCTACGGTGCTCACAAAGTAGAATTAGCTCATTGAGTTTCTGGTCTAGCCTGCCTTCCCTACCTGGCAAGGATGATACATGCTGACGGGGGAATTCTGGCAGTTGTAATCCACACATCTTAAAATTGCCAAACTCTGGAAAACACTGGCCTATATGACAGCATGTGGCTGAATGGCTGTATTGCAAACATATGGATATTGCTTTAATGTCACAATTGGGACTACAGCACATGAAAAATATATATAACTCTGTGGTATTCTGTAGGCTTAATGCAAACTGTGTTTTCCCCAATACTGTTTTTCTGGAGAAGAGAAGACAATCTGTTATTGGTTCAGATTCCAATGGATCTCAGTAGAAATCCTTCCTGTGTGTTCTGCTCCTGTCCTGGTTTTAATTGTGGTCACTGTGTAACCACAACAAGGCAATATGGGAAATGGAATCACAAAATAAAAGGCGTTCTCCAATCACAGCATGCCTGCAAGGCTCAATGCTGCCACTCTTCTTACCTGAAGCTGCAAAATTAAATCTGCTGAACATCTGATGGTCGGGCTTGACATTCCACAGGAAAGGGCCCGTTTCAGCCTCAAACAGTCTGCTGCTTTTCCTTATTTAGATAGAATGTATATTGTACTATTGATATGTGTTTAAATGTCTAATGCAAATGTGCATTCTCAAAGCCATTAAATTGAATTAATCTGTGATAAATCACATGCTTTTACTTAGAGAAACTAGAAGAGGTTTTGGTGTCAGACCACTCCATCTATACAGTATTTTTTGCAAGAAAATAATTAACTTAGACAAAGCAAGGATAGTTTGGAATCTCTCTCTCTCTCTCTCTCTCTCTCTCTCTCTCTCTCTCTCTCTCTCTCTCTCTCTCTCTCTCTCTCTTACACACACACACACACACACACACACATACAAACACATCCAGGCACAAATATGCTCAGTAACCTGCATAGATTACTACAGTATGTTATACTGTAGCTGCGTAGCTTTGAAGATCATTTGGTAACTTCAATTAAGCTTTAACCTGGACTATCTGATAGAAGAATGCAGAGATAATAATGAAGATTTTCAGGAATAGGGAAAATACAGGAGAACTCAGAACTAAGAAAAGAGAGGGAGAAAGAAAGAAAGAAAGAAAGAAAGAAAGAAAGAAAGAAAGAAAGAAAGAAAGAAAGAAAGAAAGAAAGAAAGAAAGAACTTTCCACACCAGTCAGTTAGAACTGAAGAAGCTTCTTGGATGAGAAGCAAAACGTTTTCAAAGAACACCACCCACCCCACCCACCCACCCAAAAAATCCAGTTGCCTTTAGGAAAAAGCACCTTTTGGACAACTGTACTGTTTGTTTTTATTTTTTAAAAGTAACCGTTTTCCTCCATGAAAATAACAGGAATGTCACGCTGGATCAGAACAACAGAAAGGGGAAGGAAGCAAAAGGCTTAAGCCCCTATCATGGACCAGATCACACACCTGTTTTTTTACAATTCCCAGAGCAGTCAGGCTGATAGATTCCACCTCTCTAGAGTGGTTCTTAATTCCATTTGGATTCCACTGTGTTGTGGATGGCAATGTTAGTCAACTCAGATTTCCTCATTGATACATTTTGAGTCTATAAAATGAAATGGCACAGGCTACAAAGCATAGAACATAGAATAACAGAGTTGGAAGGGACCTTGGACGTCTTCTAGTCCAGGGGTCACCGAACCTTTCTGGGTTGGTGGCCCAGAGGGAAAGGGAGGGGCAGACACCTTTACGCACGCATGCGCACACACCCAAATGTAGCTGCGTGTCCATACGCATGAACGGGCCCGCAAGCATGCACACTCCATAAATGGGGCTGCTAGCGCTGGCGCGAGGGTCATGCCGAGGCTAGCGCAGGTGCGAAGGTCATGCCAAGTCTAGTGCCATGGCTAACGCCAGCGTGAGGATCACACCAAGACTAGTGCTAATGCAAGAATCATACCAAGGGTCACACCGAGGCTAGCGCAGGCACAAGGGTCATGCCGAGGCTAGCTCTGGTGCGAGAGTCACAGCAAGAGTCACGGCAATTCTAGCACCGGCAAAAGGGTCACATTGAGGCTAGTGCCGAGGCTAGCACAGGCACCAGGATAGTGCCAAGGCTAACACAGGCATGAGGGTCGTGCTGAGGCTAGCGCTGAGGCTAGCGCCGCGTGAGAGGCACGCCAAGGGTTACGCTGAGGCTAGCACCAGCGCAAGAGGGGGTGAGCATATGCACACATGTGCACGCACTGGCCAGCCATTTATGTGGTCCAGTGGCCAAGAGGCCACAGCCTGGTAGTGGGCCATGGCCCATAGGTTGGGTACCTCTGTTCTAGTCCAACCCCCTGCCCAGGCAGAAGACCCTATACTATTTCAGATAAATGATTGTCCAGTGTCTTTGTGAAAGCCTCCAGTGATGGAGCACCCACAATTTCTGAAGTGGGAGACTGTGAGTTCTAGTTCCACCTTAGCCATGAAAGCAACTGGGTGACTTTGGGTTAATCAGTCTCTCTCTCAGCCCAACCCACCTTGCAGAGTCGTTGTGAAGAAAATAGGAGGAGGAAAGTGTTTTTGGATACTTGAGTTATTTGTAACTCGCTGCCTTGAGTTATTTGTAAAAATAATAAAGGCAGGATAGAAATAAATAAAATAAATGTAACCATCCTCTGAACAAAAGGTGGTTTCCTGTCCTTTTATCCTTAAAAACATTTTCTGTAGATTGGAATTCTGGCAAGTAGGAAGAGTCTTGAATGATAGCACTGCTCTAATTAAAAACAGAAACAAAGATGGCTGGAGATTTTTTTTTCATGTTTTCCAGACACCAGACCATGGCAGAGGCTTCTGTAAATTAAATGGGAACTGGTAAAACTTAATCAAAACAAACTGAAAGTGACCCACAGTCCCTTGCATCCAGCTTGGTTGCTTAATTAACCCTTTTATAATTTCACACTTATTTGACAGTGCTGTTCAATTAAGGAGCAACCATATTGCAATAAATTATTTTTAAACACATTTCACAGATAAATGTGACTGTGATAACGCAGAGAAGCTAAATGTGTATATATCTACCCGCATATTTGAAGTCTTTGGAGATTTCAGCACAAGGACTTTGAGAGAGCAGTTTATCCTTAGTGCCAGAGCTGCTATATGCAACTACAAAGAGCATTCTCTGGAGTGATTGAAGGTTTCCTAATTGGAAAGAGTGGAAAAGAAAATCTCTTCATATGTTGGAAACCAACATGTCATAGAGACAGACTGCTTTTGTTGATAGTCAGGCTGGGTCTGACTATCAGACTATCAGACTGCTGAATAAGTCACAAATAGATTCACACTGTATGCCAACCATAAACCGTGAATGAGAAACTCCACAAGCCAAAATGAACTAAGCCACTGGTTTTGTAAGCACAAAGGGGAGTTTTATTTGGTTTCTGGGCCCCATGGTCGAGTACTCAAATACGCAGCCTTCACTGGCTGTTTAACATAATGCAGACCAGGAAAATCTTTTCCATAATTAAGTTGAACCTATAAACTGAACAAAATGTAACTGTCTATCTTCTTGTATAAGGATTCTGAAGCATCTCTCTTGAGAGGTTCAGATTTTGTTCCAAGGCAGGGCATTACATATCCCATACATACGTTAAATCATCCTTCATGCTTTGCCCCCTTTCTTAACCTGTATCAGCAGTGGATTTCTGAATGACCAGAATTCCAGATTATTTCATCCATTTTCAGCTTTATAGAATAAAAAAGCAACCTGAGAACTTTTGTGGTTTCCACACCTCTTTGTTGATTTCCTTCTTTCTCTCTCATCCCTTCCCCCATTTCCATCTGTAATTTGTTCCTTCTGAAAGCCACATCTGGTATTGGGGTACAGGAGAGGGATGATGGTGAAAATAAAATCAGTCACTGGCAAAAGGGCTTCAGGTGGAAATCAAAGCCAATTCCTCAGGAACTGTTAAGCTCCAGGTAAATGTGAAAACTAAGATTCACTCAAATATGAAACCTTCAAATATATGTCAGATATCAGGTGCAAAGAATCAGGACCATATATTAAGCTGCAGCTCAGAAGATTTATTGCTCAGGCCTATACACAAGAATCTTGTCAACTAAAGTTTAGTGCTAAACTGGTGCCAGAAAAGAATTCAACAGAATTCTTTTCAACAGAATTCAAGAGGGGTTAGACTTAAACCCTTTGTGGGAATGTAACAACTCTAGGCTGATGACATGCTTAACTCTACCACCAGCTCTGCCTGCTTTTCTCCTACAGCAGGAGCAAGATCAGTGATTCCTTCAAACAGGAAAGTGGGGACTTTTTACTGAGACAGGGGGTAGTCAGGAGTTTCATGTTTTTCCAGTATTCCCTCCTTGGGCTCACCTGCACAGCCAGATTGCTACATCATCATCAGAGAACAACAACTATTTCTGGAAGACAAAAATGGCTAACATTCCCTGTATTCATTCTTTGTCCTCTGTGAATATGCCCTCCAGGCACATTTTTCTGCTCCACTTTCAAAGGAGCATTTTCCTATTTCTGTCACTCAAATGCTGCTAACTGGTTTCCCTTTTACTTCCTTGTCCCAAAGGTGCATTTTTCACAAGGCAACTTTCTTATTTTTCTTGGAGATATTTTGCTTCTCATCAAAGAAGCTTCTTCAGCTCTGACTGGATGGTGGGGAATGACTGTTACTTCCTTCTGTGCCGGCCTCTTCACTTTGTTTTCTTCACCCTGCCTTTCCTGAATAATATTTTGTTAAAGCAGTCTTGCCTACCAGCACTGTGTTTTGAATACTTGCCTTGTACGTAGCATTTCTTTTAATTATGATTTTTCTTTCCTTGAGCTATCTACTTTTCTATAGGGTTGCTGTTTTTAATGCCTAGCAGTACACCATTTCATTATTTTTTCCAGTCACTTGAGGAAAATAGTCCTTCACTGGACTTATTTGCTAGAAGAAGAAGGAAAAAGCCCATGAGAAAAGTTGATTGCTCAGAGAAAGAAAAATAGTAATTGAGATGAGATGTGATGAGTTGGGTTGGGTTGGGGAGTCAATCAAGATTTGAATCAGGAATGTTCTGTATGTATTGGAGCAAAAGAGCAAAAAGTGAGCTCCATCCTTAACTGGTGCTGCAAAGGAAGAGCAATATTGCCTACACTCTTTCTTCATGTTTATCACCTGAAATTTGGCCTATGTTTAGATGTGGGTTTAGCACTTTTTCAACAGAGATCACAAACAAAATTTAGAACTAGTCCAACTGACAGTGACCCATCACTCAGGTATTTATTTATTTTTTTATTTTAATTCCCATTTATATCCCGCCCTTCTCCGAAGACTCAGGGCGGCTTACAAGCTTAGCAGTAGCCTTCATTCTATGTATATGCCTGCTTGTTAGGGCTTTCGCCCCCCCAAGCGGCATTATTACAAAGTCAGCTTAATTGCCCCCAACAATCTGGGTCCTCATTTTACCTAACAAAGTTGCTAAATCTTCCATCTCAAGAATCCACCTACATTTGCAGAATCCCACATCACTTCCTATTAGAAAGGCAACTGGCAGTTGCTTTTTCTGCTGGCAGGCAACCCTCAGGAGGAAATGAAAGAAAAACAAGGGGAATCTAGCAATCACTTTCCTTAATTTAGCTCATATTAAAATTGCAAGGTCAGCATCATTTTCTGCATTTGTTTCCTGAATGGGATCCAGCAATTTAATTACTGTTAACTTATGTCAACGTGCCTTGTGCCAACTCAAGGGCTGATGGATCACGTATCAATCCTTCTTTCTGGGCTCCGCATGTGGGTGAGGAAGGAAGTGTTTTAAGTGTCGCCTTTTCTTTTGTGACTATTGTTCCTGCTCCTGTTATTCAACTGTACACACCATTTATGCTTGACTTTGTCTTCAAGTAGAAACCTGCTCTCTAGATCTTTTTATGTGGATAATACTTTATAACAAAAAAGTAGGCCAACACATTTTATTTAAACGCATGAGGTGAGCTTGCATCTTATAGTAAAATGTGTGAGTGCCAAAAGATACTGTCAGACCTCCTGATTTTTAACTGCAACAGACTAACTGGGTTCTCTTCCTCCAGTGTGACAAATATGTAGAACAGATTTTCCTAAGCTTGAGCCTGTTTGGTTGAACACAACAGACTTCCCACCCCATTTAGATGTCTTTCGTGGTAGTGTTACATCTTTTACCTCTCTGGAGCATCAGGATCCTTCACTTTTATTTTGAAATGTACATTCCACTAGGCTACCTCTCCAAAACACTCCTGAATTTATGATCCCCAAGAATATATATCTCAACACACTGTGTATGCCGCTGTGTATGCCGTTCCAAAGCTGCTGCTCCTTATTTGATCATATCATCTGCAGCTTAAATGAAATGCTACTATTTAAATTTATGCACTAAGTATGCTAGTTCACTATCTTAATAGAAAAGATAAAAGATAAAAAAGAAAATTAAAATAATAGAGACAGTGGCTTTTTAAAGTGACAATATGAATGCCAATGCGCTGGAAAGTGACAACTCTGGTTATCCATGTATCTTGTCTGTGGATGACTACATGTGAAAAGTCCAATTAAACTCTCATGAAGATCCAAATATAAGCCTTAAGGAATGGCACCACCTGGTGGCTTTAATGGGAATGACCACAAGGCATTTTTTCTTTCCTTTAGCGCTGTGAGCAATCTTTATACATCATCTGATATATCTGAAATTATGACAAGATATCGTGACCACTCTCACCAAATGACTATTGTGGGAGAAAATGGACAAATAGCTGCTGTGAAGGGTACGACCATTCATAGGTCACCCCCAGATGCTTTCAATCCATCTAGCATATGCTGATATTTTTCTTCTGCTTAAGGGGACATGTTTTTAAATAAAATATTCACTTTGTCTGGACCTATGTGCCTCCCAGGTTCATTCTTATTAATGGATTGTGCTAAATTATAAGATATATAATTATAAAGAATATAATGAGAGACGAATTTCAGAAATATGCCATGCATATTTTACAGATGTTATAGAAATTTCAGAAACTGCAATTTGCATATGTGCAGCTTTAAAGTTTCGTCCGATGTAACTGATTTTGATGACAAATTACATATGATTTTTTTTCTGGAAAACTGCATGGGATCCATGAAGTCAAACAATGTACTAACCGCACCTGGAGTTGTTCTCTCTCATTTAGCTTTTGGCTGTCTTAAATTCCAATATTTTTAATGAATCTCTTTTTTCTGCTCTTCTCCTCTCCTCTCCTCTCCTCTCATTTTGTTATAAATGGCCTTACTGATACATTTCAGAACTGTTCTCTCTGTGGGGAATCAACCTGAATTTAACACATCTGGGTTTTTATTGCAAACCATCACCAAGCTTTCTGCATATAATTAATTAGGCATTGGAGTTTTTGTGGTTTATCCCTTTACCTCTTAATGTGAAAAACAGAATTCATTTTCTTCTCTGGAAAAGAAAATGTCAACAGTTTGTGCTCGGGTCAGTTGGCTACTCTACATTCTGAATGATTAGCTAAAACATCTGTTGGAGGGGATCCTAACTGAACTGGAAGGACAATTGCAATTTGTGGGCCATTTTCAACAAACAAGGATTAGATTTTTTTTCCCCCCAACTGTAGTGCCAGATAGTATATGTGACTTTCTCAATGCTTCAGAAATTAGAAGGACAATGAAAATGATTATTGAAAACTTTGATGACTGAAGATGTTTCCACTGCCAGAAGCTCAACTGTCAAGCACCTGGAAAGGGGCCTTTTCCACTGTGACTCCAGACTATGGAACACTCTATAGTCTATTAGGATAGCAATCTATGCTTGTAATAAACATTTGATTTCACACACACACACACACACACACACACACACACACACAAACCCCTTGTATTTGGGGAAATGATGAAAACTTATCTTTTTCTCCAGACTTTTGTTAGTGGGTGATTTTGTTTTCAACAGAACTACTTTTCTCTTGTTTTAATTGGATTGAGTTTATTATTAATGTTTTATCATCCATATTGTTAATTACTGCTGCTTTGAGTATAGGCAGACAGAAAAGTGGAATGTATACTTAATAAGTAATTCTGGAGAACTCTTTAGATTGGGTTAAAATTATTTACATTGGGAAATTTCCAAAGCATGAATAACTGGGTTTTTCATCTAATTTTAATTTGGAAAGAAACAGATTTGCTTGTTCAGCCATATGAAAGTTGATGTTTCTTTTTTTTATTCTTAAAGTAATCAGATAGAAAAAGTAGACATGGAATTTGTCAGCATTATGTTTGGGATGTCTGTCTGTTGCAAAATAGAACTTATTTAGTTATGATGCCTAAAATAGGTTTTTACACATTTAACTTAATAAAGGAAATTCACATGAGGGATTCATTTCAGCAAAATGCTGATTGTTTCCATTTCCCCATCAACATTTAAAAGTTTGGCTACGCTGAATCTATCTTGGAACTATCTTCTTTTCATAATGATCCTTAAATAATGGCAGAAGAGACACAAACTGAATTAATGCAAAAATCTAAGACGCTGAAAACTTATGGATGGAATAGAACTACTATATCTGAACTGCAGAAAGCCATATGACCGCAAAGGGTTAGCAGAATGTATGCCTCAGTAAGAACGCTTGTGGTCCAAAAAGACAAGGAAAATGTATTGAGGAACTGACGTGCTCTGGTAGAAAATGCATCTCTGGGTTGGTTTGTTTTTTTTATGAGGGGAGGGAAAATGAGAGGAAACAGCTTTTCAATAGGAATCAAGCTGAAGGAGAAAGTCATTCAATTAGGAGAAAGCAGGAGAGAGCAGAGCTAATGAAAGGAATACAAAGAAAGTCTCTTGCTTTGTATAGCTAATTTTAATGTTTTTAGAAATCAGATGAATGGGTGCAAGAAGTTGATGCTTCTGGAACTGCATCTCCAACAGGAAAATTGAGTTAATCATTCAGTTGTTCTGCCTTTCTAAATATAGTTGGGTACACTCAATCTCTGAGGCCATCTTGCATTGATGAATGCTATACTGGATTGGAAAGCATTCAAGAACCTCAACTTATTAAGTTCTGTTGTGTGCATTATGGTGGGAATCCATGGACCAAGTTTTTTGTTCTTATATCCAACAACTTTTGTCACATATCCCTATGTGGAGCAGAGAAAAGATTAGGTTATATTCTTCAAATGGGATGCCAATAGAGACACCACTGTGGGACACTCACCATCATTCTCAATCTGGTGCCACCATTATAAGAAACATAGAAATGTATCAGGATCTTTTTCACTTCCCTCATCTTAGAGACTTGCATTCAGCATAACCTGAAGGGCTATTTTGTAAATGCTCAGTGGAATACCACCTTTGTCACTATGGTGCTGACCAGTAGAGGATGTCATTCAGTATTCCATTGTCATACTGGTGAGACTGGGGGGAAAACATTGGTGACAGACAAACCTAAGGGGCTTCATGCAGAACTACTTAATTATCATCTTGCAGATAATCAAGAATTCGGCAGCATCTTTTCCAGCTAAGTAGTTTTATTAAAAGGCATAAGCGTTTAAGACTGCAACACACTTCATCAGAAAACCATTCTGTGCATCTAATGAACTGAGTTGCAACTCATGAAAACTGATATTTTTTAATAAAATGTGTTAGTTGGAAAACATACTACCAGATTTCTCTTATTGCCGTAGACTAACACAGCTCTCCTCCTACAAAGTTTTTTTTTATTATCTATCAAGTCACTATTTTTATTAAGTTTTGTTTAAAACCCAGAAACAACTTTTTAAGCTCCAAATAGCACCACTGGTTTAATTCAACTTAGTTTCTTTGTGTGGTACACTTGATTTTATACATGTTGCATTTCCTTTGATTACTATTATTTTTCTTTTCTTTTTTTGTTTAAGGTAAAGGTTCCCCCGCACATGCGTGCTAGTCGTTTCCAACTCTAGGGGCCGGTGCTCATCTCCATTTCAAAGCCGAAGAGCCAGCACTTGTCCGAGGACGTCTCCGTGGTCATGTGGCCGGCATGACTAGACACCAAAGGCGCACGGAACGCTGTTACCTTCCCACCGTAGTGGTCCCTATTTTTCTACTTGCATTTTTACCTGCTTTTGAACTGCTAGGTTGGCAGAAGCTGGGACGAGTAACAGGCGCTCACTCTGCTACGCGGCACTCGGGATTCGACCCACCAAACTGCCGACCATCTGATCGACAAGCTCAGCGTCCTAACCCACTGAGCCACCGCGTCCCTTTTTTTGTTTCTTTAGTACACTGTTATTACAACCTGCAATAAGTAAACTTATTACTTCCTTACAGTAAACAGTTATGTATTACTTCCTTACACATTTGCATAACCAGTGGGTCTTGAATAGAATAGGTAAACCTCTGGTTGAATACTCATAATAGGATTGCATTTCCTCTGTAGGACCACAAATGTTCTTGTATCTGGTACTAAAAGACTATCTTCACTGATGTAACCTGTATCAATCACTCTGAAATTTGTATCAGAAGTTCCACATATGTTCCCACTTATGCAGAGAACTAGTTCATAAAAAACCATGCTTTCCCATCAATAGCCCTACTTCTGTGAAATACTTTACATTAAGGATGTAAAGGATCACTGAAGGCCATTAAAAATGTTTCCCAAACTAATTTGTCCTTTATTGCTTTCTGCTAAAAAAGTCTGGCTGGCTAATTAAGAGAGAGATTCCCATTAAAGTTGGCCTGTAATATTTTTAACTGGATAAATAAGAGTAGAGGACTAAATAGGCTTTGACAAACTATTGAATTAAAACGTTACCCTTTCATGATTTCAGCAGTTAAAATTTTCAGCAAGCAGCTGAAGATGCCAGTGAGAATGTTGTTTAATTGCCTTTTTTTTGGAGAGAAGAGCAGTCAATGCCCTTATTCAGGCATGTCCCAGGCAGAGAACAGAGCTTTGCTACTACCACCTTCTGAGTCAGAAAATAAGCCCCCAGCCAAAATTTCAGCTCTCTGAAAATTGCAAATTCTGCTTAAGAGCCCTTTAACAGTCCAGTCTTTGTCTGGAAAGAGGAAGCCTCTACCTAGCCACACTATGACTATATTCACAAGATGCATTTGCTCACAGTTATATGAACTTCCATTGGGATTCTATTTTAAGGGTACCGTAATTTATGCTGGGTTCTAATGCAGAGGAATGTTTTTTTTTTCTAATTCTTTGCCCTTTCAAAAATATTCTAACTTATTAACTGCAGAGTAGGTACAAATTGTATATTTTTTTAAAAAAAAAGACAAAAGCCTAGGAACACGTGGTTTTAGACTACCCAGGTTGGCATGGCCTCTTAATGTTGAGCATGGAAGGAGTTCCAAGAGCAACATCATTCTGTACATCAGAGATAATTAAAAACAAAACAAAACAGAATTCTCAAAAGGAAGTTTCCTCCACATAATTGCTTATTATTATGATTGGTCATACAGTTAGCCAGGTATTTAGACTGGATTTGGCATTTTTATTCACTTATTGAGCCCTTCCTCAGGACTTGGGATAGGCAAATATTATCGTTATATACCCCACAACACAAATCAGAGCTACCAGTTGTGGTGTTGGCCTTCATTTGCATTGAATTCTTCCCAAGAACCAAGGATATCATAATGTCAATGTAGTATATGTGTGGATCCAAGCACTATGGAGTTTTGTAACTGACAGATGGAAATTTTGTCAATGCCACATTTTCTAAGCACCATCCAAGATTTTTTGTCATGGCACTCAGTGAGCCGATAACCATTGAGTCCACCACTGCCAATTTATGCCATTATCTTGATACTTTTTATCTTCTCCAATTCTTTGTCTTCTATTCTACTATCTCCTAGTATTGCTACATCAATTACCCACACTTTCTTTAACCACAATTACACCGGGTATGTTATGCACCAAGATTTTATCATTTTGTACTCAAAAATTCCACAACATTTTAACCTGCTCGTTTTCAACTACTTTTTAAGCTATATGTTCCCATTCATTTTTCATTACTGGAAAATGATAAATTTTTACAGATGTTAATAATTATTATATTGTAATAGTCAACATAATTGACAGTATTATTACACACAATAACAGTATTATTATAATTAAATCATTAAAATAATATTACTATAATTGAATTATTACACACAGTAATTACTATAATTACCATTATTATTATTCACGGCTAATCTACAGTTAGATTCACAATCTAAGACTGATAGAAGCTTAATAATTCAAGAATTGACCAAGGACCTAAGGATTATTTAGTAGCATCTAAGAATATAGGCAGTTCTAATCAGGCTGGGTGTTTGTAAAATTAGGATCTTCAAATTTTATAAATTCAATATTTCCAGATATTTAGAGAGTCCTTTTATACACGTTGCATTTCCTTTGATTACTATTATTTTTCTTTTCTTTTTGCAATCACAATTTGTATAAGAACAGATTTGTTTTTCCATAGAAGTTTATTTCAATTCAGTTATTCAGTTATTCTTTTTACAATTATGGAGGGTCAGCCAGATATTTATCTTTATTAGACTTATATACAGCCCTTCTCCCGTAGGACTCAGGGTGGTTCACAAGGTTTTTAAAATAACTGGATTTGGCATTTTTATCCATCTATTTCTTCCCAAGTATCTGGGATAGAGAGATGTTTGATATTTATTATTATTGTTTCAGTATTCTTCATCAACCCAGGGTAATTCTAATGCCATCCAAAATGTTTAGAAAATAAGCTGATTTATACCAAAAAAAGCTACAGGTCCATCTAGTGGACATTATCTGCTTCTAAACACAGACACATAGCTAAACTGCCGACTCCCAGCATTCCACATTATTGGTCAGGCTAGCTCAACAACCCCTTACACCTCATAGCAATATGGCTGAATTGCATATATTTAATTCTTTTGATGGAATATTATTGCATTTTATTTTTATTTATATTATAGCCATAAGAAAATATTTGCCGTACAGACACATAGGCAATTAATCAAATTGCAGTTATTCATGGAGTTTCTTGCTGGAGTTTTTACAAGGTTTTCTCAAAATCTTGTATTTTGACTGGGATTATTTTTTTTAAAAAAATCCTAAACTTTATTTTAAAAAATAAGCACTGAAATTAAAAGCAAATCTAGGATTTTTTTAAAAAAAAATAATCCTGATCAAAATACAAGATCAGGGTGACAATCCTGTGCACATTTGCTTGGAGCTGATATAATGAGACTTAATCTGAATTGAAAGAAAGCCATGAAAGAATTCTACTCTACCTAAAATGAAAATTGTGGAAGAAAAATATATTCCTACAGAGCCACCTGCTGAGTGAAACAGATGTTACTGCTAGGACTTAATGGTGCAGCGTTCTCTCTTGTTCTGACACAGCCCGACTCCTTCTTGTAGTCAACTGCCGCTCTGAATGATAATAGCGTTGTAATAATTCTGTCACTTTTTGCTTGAAAAAGTGTCCTACCCTTGTTACGCTAGATCTTCACCCATATTCCAAGGCAAGAATTCTCAGATCATCCCTGATCAACAGCTGCTCCACTCAAAAATTCCTTATTGTACAGAACATATTTTTCTCAGTCAAATCCCGTGGTGGCGAACCTATGGCACGGGTGCCACAGGTGGCACGCAGAGCCCTCTCTGTGGGCACGCGTGCCGTCGCCCCAGTCCTGGGCCTTTAGCTGGGTTTTATAAAACCTTTTCGCTTTAGGCCTCTGCCGCCGTGTGCAAAAAAAAAAAGGTTCAATCAATCAATCAATTTCATCTTCTCATGGGAAAAAAAAAGATTTGCAAAGTTGGAATTGATCGTTTGAACTTTTTAGTCCCACCCAGTCTGCCGTTACCACTACAACCATGTCCACCCAATTGGCCACACCCACCCAAAGGGCCACACCCACCCGGCACCCGATGATACATAAGTGGGTTTGGGGTTGCAGTTTGGGCACTCGGTCTCTTAAAAGGTTTGCCATCACTGGTCTAATCCAAGGCTCTCCAACCCCTGGGCCACAGACTGGTGCTGGTCCGTGGCCTATTGGGAATTCCCCCCTCCCCCGAATCAGGCCCTGATGGCCAAAATATGGGAGCTGCTGGTCTAATCTATTGCCTTGGTATGTCCTGATCATTTTCTACAGAAGTACTAATCATGTTCAATCCTACTTGGCTCCATTAAGATCAGCTAAGGTCATCACTTTTACCAAATAGAAATCAACTGTCTGCATTTATGCAAGCTTGACAGTCACTGCCCACTAAGTACCTAACTTTCCTAATTGCATACAACTGAAGCCTCCTTACACCTATGAAATACTGCTTTAATCGGGGTTTCTGACAGTATGAAAAAAACCCTGCAGTCAGACAGCCACAAGTAAGAGATCCCCTCAACAATAAGGTAGTATCAGAGTGAAGCAAGTTGGTGCTTTTACTGGGACATTCTCTCATCTAGCTAAATTCTTCCAAAAAGCCCACAAATAAGATCATAGCATCCTCCCATGGATTTGGTCTGCCTGTTAACAACTTGTACTATCTCTGAACATGGAAGATTCTATTTTCAATTTGCACATCTATTATTTACTGATATAATTATCTTTCACAATTGTGGGATTTCTCGGTGAGACAAATGGAGAATTGGATGTCTCCAAGTGCAGGTTTTTTCAACCTTTTCACCCATTGTACCACTTTTAGGATAAGGCAATATCCGAGTACCACCAGTCGCCCAGCAAGGTGTCAAAAACGTGAGCAAAAAAACAAAAGGAAAAAAATGATAACAATTCGCTTAGTGACTGTTCGAAGTTACAACGGCACTGAAAAAAGTGACTTATGACCATTTTTCACACTTATGACTGTTGCATCTCCAGGGTCATGTGATTTACATTCGGATGTTTGACAACTGATTCATACTTATGACGGTCATAGTGTCCCAGGGTCATGTGATCACCTTTTGCAACTTTTTGACAAGCAAAGTCAATGGCCAGGGGGGCAGCTCATCACTCAAGTTGCAGGGTGCCTGTATGGGGGGAATCCATGGGTCTCTGGTGGGGGGTGGGTGGGACTGGGGGGGTGCCCTCCTTCCCTCCCTCTCTCCCATTGTCCCTTCCTTCTTTCCTTCCTTTCTTCCCTCCTTCTTTGTCCCTTCCTACCTTCCTTCCCTCCCATCTGCCCCTCCCCCTCCCCCCCTTCCTTCTTGGGAGCTTCAGGTTGCTTCTTAAGTGAGGCCAGGAAATACTGGCTATAACACAGCTCTCAATAACTTTCTGTCTGAAATCATTGGTGATGACCTGTACTATCATAAAGGACTTTTGTTAAGAGCTTTAAAAATGACTAAAATAAAACATTTTCATGAATGTTATCTGAATAATTTAATCTATAAGAAAAAATGTTGGAATATAAAAATAAATAAATAAAATAAATAAATAAAACTACAGCAAAACATGCAGGATGACAGATAAAGGAATTATGCTTAAGACATTTCAAATGCTCTTGGAGTAATTGGGAGAGAAACTTATAACTAAGTTCTCAGCAATAATTTCTACCCTTGACAATGTATTTCTTGAAAATTTTAAAGAAGTTAAAAATGTTAATGATGTGGAAGGGGAAATCTCAAGCGAGGGAGAAATATTGAAAAATGAAAAAAACTGTGGATTATAAAATTGTTATATCCTGCAGATTTGTGACTGGAGAAATGGCGGGTTTGAGAAAAAGTAAATTATGTATTTTACTGCATGGAGGCGGGAAAGAATTTGCACTTGTTACAAGGAAGATTGGAAGTTGCTTCTATAATTTCTTTTTTCTCAGTTAGTTTCTCTTTATTTTCCTTTTCCTTTGCACTTCCTTCTTTTCTGTTCTCATTATTTCTGATTTTAGTTTGTATTATTTTAGCACTTTAAAATTTTTCAATGGAAAGTGTGTGTGTGTATGTGTATGTATATATTAAAAAAAGAATTATCTGCCAGTTTTGTGACAACCTTCTTGAAGCCAGTGTAGCCAGCAGCCAGTGTAGGCCCATTCAGCTATTGCCCTTGCTTGTAAGGCTCTGCAACTGAGAACCACAATGATGCACTAACCTCATTTCCATACAGGTTTTTTGTCACCCTGTACTGTCACTAAGGAACTGCTTCAGAGGAGAGCTTCTTCTCTTTGTGAAGATGTCCATGCCCATATTAGTACCCTGAAAAGCAGGAATTTTAAGGAAGGGGAGCAGTGATCTGCAGGACACTGGGAAAGAGAAGGACGAGACCTTGACCGCAAGACAAACATATTTAACCACAACCTGCCAGCCATATTTAATAAGCCTTAGAGCAGGGGTCTTCAAACTTGGCCCTTTTATGACTTGTGGACTTCAACTCCCAGAATTCCTCAGCCAGCCACGCCAGCTGAGGAATTCTGGGAGCTGAAGTCCACAAGTCATAAAAGGGCCAAGTTTGAAGACCCCTGCATTAGAGGTTTAACAGACTGTGATAATCCAGAAAACTACGTTGAGGGCACCAGGGTTAACCGTGGACAACATGACTTCAAAACACAGCTTGCATACGTGCGTGCATATGGATCCAGATCAGGTAAACTTTTAGAATCTAAAATGTTGTCAACCTGGGTTTTTTTACAGGGCAAGACACCACCGTATGTTGCTTAATATTTGTTCAAGGCGGAGTGCTGTACTATTGCTCTGGGCAGTGAATCAGAATCAGCAGCAGCGTTACATTAAAGGCAAATGCACTACCGTGTTTGCATTCGTCTTTCCAGCCTCCCAGCTGACAATCAAAAATTACAGCCAGCGGAACTATCAGGTAACAGCGGCGTTTCCAATGGGGATTCACTTCATAGGTCCTGATGAATCATGTATTGTTGGCAGGGGATAGATAGAGCGATAAGCGCTGATGAGGCTTCAAAAGCCAATTTCGCTCCTAGCTTTTTCTTAAGGGGAATCGAATACATCAGGGGTCTTCAAACTTGGCCCTTTTATGACTTGTGGACTTCAACTCCCAGAATTCCTCAGCCAGCTTTGCTGGCTGAGGAATTCTGGGAGTTGAAGTCCACAAGTCATAAAAGGGCCAAGTTTGAAGACCCCTGGAATAGATAGTGGGGGTCAAATAATAGAGGAGCGCGATCGCCGCCTCTGTTCCGCCTTGGCTTTTCTCCGCTGCATAGGACTCGCTAGCCGGGAAATACGGAATAGCGGATTTTCTTGATTTTAATCGCACTGCTCCAAATTGATTATATGCCAGCATTAAAAATATAAAATTCCTACAAGACCGTCTTACCTATCGTGGAAACAACCCGTTTCATAGACAACTGCCCCCCCGCCCCCGCCCCCCGCGGCTATTCCTTCACAGGCACACGAGAGTTAAAAGACAGGTTGGCCAGATCCCGCCCACCAGGCATACGTGGAAGGGCCCCCGGAGTCTTAGCTAGCGTGCTTTGCTATTGGCTAGCGAACAAGGAAGAAAGCAACGCGATCCAGTATCGGCGACCTTCTATTGGGCGGCATGGAGCAGCCGGTGGCTCGTCGGGCGCTCTTGGGGGACGGTGTTTCGAGTCTTAGCGCGAGAATAAACACGCGCTTGGCTTGCCTCGGAGTGGGCGACTGGGCAGTGGGCGTGGTGTGTCCCAGCGCGCCCATTGGCTGGCGGGAGGACGGGGCGGGGAGAGCCGTGAGAGTGCCCGTGGGGCAAGAGGCTCGCAAAGGATCGCGGCGGCGGCGGAGCGCGGGCGACCTGTTGGGCGGCCTTGGGAACGGAGATGGCGCGTTGGCGCCTGTTGGCTGGGTAAGGAGAACGGCGCCGACGGGGGTGGGGAGGGGTTTGGGGAGGAAAAGCGCGCAAATACGCAAGCGGGGGGGGGATGACTCGGGCCCGACTTTCCATGGCGCTTCCTCCCCGGGCGGGATCCACAGCCCGGGCAGTGGGACAAAAGCAAAGGAGGTATGGGAGAGAACCGAGAAGAGGGAACTGTCGGGAGTGGGGAACGGGGCGGGGGTGTTCCCTCCCTTGGCTGATCCCTTTGAGAGCGGGGATTCCAGGGGCGGAGCGCTGATGTGTGTGTTTGTGTGTGTGTGTGTGTGTGTGTGTGTAAGAGAGAGAGAGAGAGAGAGAGAGAGAGTGTTTTTATGGGAGCGTGCAAGCCTGTGTGTGCATGCGGGGGATGGAGGGGTGGGGAGAACAGAACTGAACAGTCTTTTGGCCAGGTCTCATATCTAAAGGAAACGATGAAGTACCACCTATAGGTAGAGGACCCATCTTTACCACACTTGAGTGTGTTCATGCAGGGAGGTCTCCACAAGTTGCTGCTATTAAGTGGGAAACCGAAGGTGGCATTTGCGTCTTTACCTCTGTGGGTTTTTTTTTCTTTTCGTTTTCAAAATTGAATATTGTGAAGGAGTAGAGGAGAGGAAGCACATTCAAGGCATCCCTTGCATGTCCTGGATCAGGGCTATTTTTTTCTCATAGAACGCTCAGAACGGAGTTCCCGGCACCTTTTTTGGATGGAACCTTGTAGGGTAGGCAAGGCGGGTTGTATTTATTTATTTAATTGAATTTCTATACCGCCCTTCTCTCGAAGGACTCAGGGCGGTGTACAGGGCAATAAAAGCATTACATACAAAAGTTAAAAGTAAGATTAAATTAATTAAGCCCTAACAATAAATAATTAAAAATACCCCAAACCCTTAAACCAGGCTGGCCTGTTCAAATAAATAGGTTTTCAGATCATGGCGGAAAGAGCGAAGGTCCGGAGCCATCCGGAGCTCAACCGGTAATTGATTCCAAAGGGCTGGCGCGCCCACAGAGAATGCTCTCCCCCTGGGGGCCGCAAGCCGACACTCTCTGACCGACGGCACCCTGAGGAGGCCCTCTCTGTGGGAACGCACAGGACGAAGGGAAGATGACACTGGCAGCAGGTGCTCCTGTAAGTAAGTATGACGTGTGAGTTCCGGCACCTTTTTCTTTTACAAAAAAAGCACTGTCCTGGATAGATCTATACCTAGATTCGTACCTATCTATAAATCTAGTTTCATTAAATCTAGTTTAATGAAGAGAAGGATGAGGGGGGACATGATAGCAGTGTTCCAATATCTCGGGCTGCCAGAAAGAGGAGGGACTCAAGCTATTCTCCAAAGCACCCAAAGGCAGGACAAGAAGACTCAGCCTTCCATCCTTCCGAGGTAGGTAAAATGAGGACCCAGATTGTTGGGGGCAATTAAGCTGACTTTGTAATAATGCCGCTTAGGGGTGTGTGTGTGAAAGCCCTAATAAGCAGGCATATACATAGAATGAAGGCTACTGCTAAGCTTGTAAGCCGCCCTGAGTCTTCGGAGAAGGGCGGGATATAAATGGAATTAAAATAAAATAAAATAAAATAAAACTAATAAAGGAGAGAAGCAACCTAGAACTAAGGAGAAACTTCCTGACAGAACAATTAACCAGTGGAACAACCTGCCTCCAGAAGCTGTGAATGCTCCAACACTGGAAGCTTTTAAGAAGAGACTGGACAGCCATTTGTCTGAAATGGTATAGGGTTTCCTGCCTGAGCAGGGGATTGGACTACATGACCTCCAAGGTCCCTTCCAACTTTATATTATTATTATCTCCCCTTGGTGCTTAAAGGGTAGCAGAGTGAAAGGCTGCTGAGCTTCAGGGAGGGAGCACCGCAGAAGAGCAACACTACAGCCCAGGAAGGACCTTTGTCCGAACACCTGATCTCAGGTGGAGTAGGCCCCTGAAGAAGATCTTTAAGCCAGATTCTAACACTTGTATATATGATATAGAAGAAGTGCTATTATAATTATAATCTTTAATAGAATTCCTTGGGGGAAAAATAAGGTGCAGAAGTTTTGAGTGGACATGCTAAATAAATTCTGATTTTGTAAAATTATTGCTATAAATTCATAGGGTACCAGGATGTATCATGTAATAATTTGACTGTAATAAGCAGTGGTATCCATGCATTCTAGCCCAATATGCTTGGCATAGGGAATGATGATTAATACATTGCAAAAACAACCAATTATTCCTTGAAACAATTTGTTTTTGTTTGAGTAAGATTTTTTGTCATTAAATTCTGCAATGTGAGCTGATGTCACTACAATTAAATAAATTTAATAATAAATACATTTATTAAATTTATTAAATTTATTTTTAAATAATTTAAATGGTGGCCACTACTTTTGGCTCCATTGATAAATACATAATAATATCTGATCTGATGTAGTTGCCAGTATGTACTTTTTATTTGGAAAATTAATCTTTCATTCTAAAATGAATATATTTGGAAGAAATTATGAAACTACTATATGGATTTTTAGCCATAACTATTTCTCAATTTTCATTCCTTTTTTCTCTGTTTTTTAGTTTGTCCTTATTCTCTATATCTGTTTATCCCTTGATATCTGCAGCATCAGATGATTGCAACAACAATTGATTACAGTCCCAATACTTTTCAACTGACCAATATCAAGTGTACAGTAATAGTTTTTTAGTGATTTAAAATATAAGTGTATGGTTTTACCGAGTGGGCCGTTATTTTCTCTCATTATGAAAGTACAGAAATAAATTGCTTTGAGTGCCTATGGTAGAGAAATGAATTAATACATATGCTGAGGCACTATAAAGAACGACAAACTGCATCAGTGTTTCCTTTCAAAGTGGAGTTGTTACTGGTTAGGTTAAGAAAAGTTTGAACAGATTTTATATGGGTATGTAAAGAAAAAAATGGCTGCATGATTTGTACACTAATCAGTGGTGAAATAAAGGCCATATAGTCTGTATTGCTGATCAAGTAAGACAAGACAGCCTTTTTTTACCTCTATGAAAACAGAGGCTGGAACATTTTTGGAGGTAAAAAAATTTAGTTTTTCATTAAAACTTTGGAATTTATATACTGCTTGTGAGTTTCCTAAATCATAAGCTTCATACAATACTTTTTTTCCTGATCATTATATCTTGTACACATGCCTATATATCTTTCTCAACGATTCATAGCATTTCTCAACAATCAACTATCACACATACCATACTACTGGCTTAATCAGAAATAAATCTTATACAGTTTTTCACTCTATAGTATATATACACGCGCACAGACGTATAAATGTGTACACACAGAGACACATACCTAGACCCATTCCTGCTTTATTCATAATAGTCACATTAGAGAATAGACAGTTATGGTTGATGGTTAAGTGATAATCAGCATTAAGAGATTTCAGCAGCACTAGTTAACATCTTGGGAAAAGTGAATTTAAAACACATTATTGTGTTGCTGTAGTTTAAGATGAACACAATGATGTGAGAATAAATGCATGTCTTAAGCCGTTAACATCTAAGGGAGGAAGTAGCAAGCATACAAGATAGATACCATCTGTCTGTCATTTTCCACTTCTGTGGTCTTCACAGTCTGTCAGACACAGCATGTTTCACAGGGTTTTTTCCTCATTTCTCTTCTTCCCAAGATCATTTTAATTACATTAGTTCTACTGTGTTAGTCTACCCATTACTACAACAGCAGACTATTTTGCTTGTAATTTTAGGTACATTCTTATAAACTGAAAGTTTACTTTGGATTGGAAGGAACAGGGATTTTGTTTTTGGAATTTATATGTAGATTTCAGGTCACAAAACTTAGTGTTATTAGAATCTGCCAGCATTTACCTGCCAATAATTTGTCAGGAAATTAAATAACCTTGCAAACTGAGGTGAATGCTTTACAATTTTTAAAATTGTGCATTATATTTTATTGACTTGGAAGAAGAAATTGCTTCTTTTTCAAACTTGGGTGTTTGTACAGTACTAGCACAGTGTTTTTTTCTCCAGTCTGGGAAAGATCTGGTTACATTGCTCCTTTAGCTGTGGAATGCACATCTCTTGCATGATAATTCTGGCAAGCGATAAAATATCTAATAAGATGTGCAGAATTAAACTTGCTTTACTGTGATGAGATTCTAGTAGGAGAAATACTGTTAAATTAGTATTCTAGCTGAAATGCATTATAAAATATCCTCAGGAGCTCATGGAGAATAGTATGTTACTCCATTAAAAACAAATACTCTTATAACTATTTTGCAAGTTTAAATGTGATTTCGATCGTCTCCTGTTGCTGTACTTTACTGTTGCTGCAGGGAGTGTTTATTTGCCATTTGTCTTCAGCTATTATGTATAAAATCTAATTATTATAAATGCAATGTTTTTAATGTCCGGGGTATTTTACAGAATACCTGATCAGTTCTATTTCTAAAAATTGCCTGAGAGCCATTAAAAACTGTTCTGAGCTTATTAGAGAAGGCACAAATGGAATTCAATAAATAAAAGATGCTATATGGGACATACAATTTAAAATTGTAATGACTATTGGGAAGAATGAAGGATATAGGGATGATAGAAAGATGAGAATATATATAAATTAATTTACTGTGAATCAAAACAGATTTGAAAATGTTGAAATGTAAAACACAAAAAAATATGAGTGGAGCAATTCCAGATAATAGAAATAATACATTTGCACAAACTATCTTGTATATGATTATCACACTTCTTAAAAAAGATTTTCATTGAGTTCACAGATTGCATTAAATCTCGGTTTGAGTAACCATGATTTGTTTCTATAGAAAAAAAATACAAATTCTGTTTGTAATTAGAACTTGAGCCTGACAGTGCTAACCTTGGAGCATGAAAAACTCATGCTGAGGCACTTGAACCTTCAAAAAGTATAAATAATCCATTCCAATCTATCTTAATGTAGTACTTAATTCAAGTGTTTTATACTGCTATGAATATCTCCAAAATAAGGGGCTTGATCCACATCATAGTATAGCACAAGACTGGTGTTTTAGATATGCTTTATACAGCTCTCTGTTTAAGTTGGAAACAAAATAATAGCCTTCTTATGTTCCTAGAAAATAACTGCTTTACTTTTATAGTTGAATGACAGACATTCTGTTATATGGAGTTGGCAGAATTTAAAGATCTGTTGGTTTTATATTAAATCTGGGAAAGAAAAAAATAGATAATTCTTTTCCTTCCTTGTAGATTCTGACTAGGTGATTTTCATTAAATTTGTCATAGAATGTTATAGTTTAAAGGGCAAATTCTAGAGGGGTTTTGTTGCTTCTAGACTATTATTGATCATGGAGGTTCATAGCCTAACTCTTGATACATTTATCCATCAGCCATATTTTTCATGCACCTGTACATTCAGATGAACTGTATGTTCTTCATTTGACATTAGCATGTGGATAATATAAATCTAAGAAATAAAGGTTTTCACAACTATGGCTATGTGTGTATTAATTTGGGATGGGGGTGGGGTATATTTCTAATAGTTCTACTTCAAAGTAAATATCAAAGGTCATTTGAAGCTATAAAAGATGAGAAAAGTGGAAAGAAATGGTATCTTTATAAAAGTTGGATTAAAGTCAATCAGTTCTATATATTTAGTGGTAGACATACATAGTGACTCTAACAACTAGTTTTTTGAAAATGTGGCTGTGGAGGCTATTTTTAAGTAAGTCTACTCTGTCTTAGAGCCAGAGTATGTTATGGGTAACCCCATTGAAATAGACAGTAACTTGTAACACTACAAATCAGCAACCTCTGTTCAAGAGAAACCTCCTGAATTTGCTAATAGTACAAAACTCAATTGTGATTTTAATTACAGGAGTACCAGAAGATGTAGTTGCAACAATGGATCATTTGGATTGAAGATAATGAATAAAATTAATCAGGAACTGCTGTGCTTATCATCTTGTTTTGTGAGAGATTTCCTGTAGCCTTTGATAAGTCAGCCGAAAAGGACTACTAATCATCATGAAGTTGAAGCAGCGTGTGGTACTTCTGGCAATTCTACTCGTCATCTTTATTTTCACAAAGGTTTTCCTCATAGACAACTTGGACACATCAGCAGCCAACCGTGAGGACCAGCGCGCCTTCCATCGCATGATGACGAGCCTACGGATCGAATTAGACCCACGACTTGATCACACCCTGCAGTCTCCTTGGGAGATTGCAGCCCAGTGGGTGGTGCCACGTGAAGTGTACCCAGACGAAACGCCAGAACTGGGCGCAGTGATGCATGCTATGGCTACCAAGAAGATAATCAAAGCAGATGTGGGCTATAAGGGCACCCAGTTGAAAGCACTGCTTGTGCTGGAAGGTGGACAGAAAGTAGTCTTCAAACCTAAGAGGTAAAATGTTTCTTCAGTGAGAGATAATATCATATGTACTCTTTTTCTTATCTGCTTAATGGCTGATAACAGTTTAATGGCTGAATTTGAACAAAGTTGTAGTTTGTGCAGAAGTCATAAAGTTTGCACTCATACTTTGCATCATGTCATAAAACAAGAATTGCAGATTCACACAATGTAGTAACAAATTATAGCATGCCTTAGCACGTAATTTGCATTAGGTTTTCCCAAACAGGAGTGCCTGATCATTGTTCCCTAATAGAAGTAGTATGCAGCTAAGAGCAAGACAATGAGTAGATGTTTGCTGAAAGGCCCTACCATTGCTTCTAAGTAAGAAACAGGCCTGTGTCTTTGGGATGGAAGTGTTTGTGAAATATTTCCTTTTATTTGGAGCAGTACAACTAATTGCTAGAAGACTTGGCACTGAGAAAAGTTCTTCAGAGTTATTTTCTCATTACTATCTTCTTTAATCTGAAATAAAATCTATTAGTCATTTAATCACTTATTTTTTCCATAATTTTTAGATATCCCAGAGACTATGTAATAGAAGGAGAGCCATATGCTGGCTATGACAGGCATAATGCAGAGGTGGCAGCTTTCCATCTAGACAGGTAAAATTTTGATATTTTGATACAATATACATTGTTTAGTCATTCAGTTTATACTTTACCTTTATATAAAATCTGATAAAATCAGTTAATATAAATTATAAACCAATTTAAAGTTAAAAAGAAAAGGTGGTTCCTCTGCTGGAATAGGGGGTAGAATGTAATTTCAAGAGAGTGAATTGCATGGGAGAAGGACCACTCCTTTGAGTTCAGGGCCATCTCAGTAGTGAGAGCATCTTTAGTGGGACACTATTCAGCAAGTTTATTTCAAGGTAATCCCTTAAATTCTTAACTTGTGCTCCACAAAAGTAATATCTGAGGATCTTTCAGTACAAGTGCTCAGTAAAGGGGACAGATTAGCAGTCTGACATATTCTTCACCAATGAATTTAAATTTAAACTTAAATCAAGTACAATCTTAATTCTGGTCAGTGTTGGAAAAACAGCTGGTGCTTCAGTTCAAGAACTATTGGTCCTTCTATGTTGCTGCAAGACATTTTCCATATATTTAAGAAGCAGGTGAGCTGCCACCAATTTGATGATTAGTTAATAAACATTCAGCCTAAACACAATCTAAGCCTAAAAACTTGTACTTCTGGCAGACCTTTTTTCAAGGGCTTTCCTTTTTCATGAGCCAAGTATACCCAGAAGTCTGGCGCATGAATAAGATCATGGTCCAAATAAGCAAAAATTTGTATTAACTTCAATTTCTAATTCAGTAAATTTATAGAATCCAAAAGAGAGAAATAAAAACTGTCAGTTGCAGTTCAAAATAAAATAAAACATAGATGTTAATAGCTAAAGTTATATTTAAAATTACTTTTAAGAACTCAGGAAAACCTTTAAGCGATTCCTACAGATTTCATAGCTAGGTCCAATCTATACTTTCCATTGTGTTGTATGAATTCATATCTTGTTTTACTTTATTCTTGTTCAAACAGAATCTTAGGTTTCCGACGGGCCCCACTTGTGATTGGTAGGTTTGTGAACCTCCGGACAGAGATCAAACCTGTTGCCACAGAACAGTTGCTTAGTACTTTCATGACTTTAGGTAGGTCAAAAATACAAACAAATTCTGCAGGTTCAGTCTATTATAACATTCCTGGATCCTTGGGGAAAATACAATTTGAAGAATGCTTGCTAGAGATCATATTCTTAACAGCTCCCTCCGTCATATATACAAATTATCTTTTTTTCAGTATTAATGCAGATCTGTACCAATATTAGAGCTAGTAATAATATACAATTCAAACATTTAGATTATAAATTCCAGTTTGAGACTAACATCAGTTTTGGCAGAACACTCTTAGCCCTAGCAAGGACAATGTGGTAATACATGTCTCATCTCAAACCTGGAAAATCAGAAGTAAGTCAGGGCACATGGATTACTTTGATTCCTGAATAAAATTTCCATTAAGGTAGACTTTGTAATAATGCCGCTTGGGGGGTGTGTGAAAGCCCTAACAAGCAGGCATATACATAGAATGAAGGCTACTGCTAAGCTTGTAAGCCGTCCTGAGTCTTCGGAGAAGGGCGGGATATAAATGGAATAAAAATAAAAATAAAATAAATGTCAAACTCGCAACGTATCGCGACTTTTTCCCCATTGCCGGCAATGGGGAGGGCGCGGTTTTGTCTTGATGCATCCGGCCTGCAGGCTGGCAGTTTGACATACCTGCATTAAGGTCTGGCACTTGACGTGTTAATAATTTCTCTGATATTTGTAGCAGAGTATATCGTACAAGTAGTCCTTGACTTATGTCCATTTGTTTAGCAACCGAAAAAGTGACATACAGCCAAGTGCAATGGTCCTTGCACACAGGAGCATTGCAGGGCTCTCGTGGTCACGTGATGAGTCAGGTGCTTGGAAACTGGCTCACATTTTGGCGTTTGCAGCATACTGGGGTCAAGTGATTGCCGTTTGTGACCTTCCCACCCAGCCAGCTTCCAACAAGCAAAGTTCATGGGGAAACTGGCAGGGGAAGTCGCAGGTTGTACTCATGTCTCGCTTAATGACCACAGTGATTTGTTTAATGAGTACAGCAAAATAGGTTATAAAATAAGTGTGCAGTCACATCCTGCCTCACTTAATGACAGTTTTTCCAGCCTCTTTTGTCATAAATTGAATCCTACTTGCAATTAGCCTTTACTCAATTATTTCAGTAGTAAGAGAAGACTTTGTTTAAATTTTGAGATTGCTGGTTTTGAATATGAAAACATGCCATTTTTGGGAATCTGGCCAAAGGCCACAGCAGATAATTTCTCTGAAATATGTATATTTCTGTTAAATATCTGCTTTTGAATTTGCCCAGGTTTTTATTTATCAGCATAGAAAGGTGTTTACTTGTTTACTTGAAGCCTGTTTCCCAACTAGTGGAAGAACTGGGAGGTGGGGATCGTGCAATACTTTTCAATCTAACTCTGTTTAGAAATAATTAACCCCCTAAATTGATTAAGCCTTACTCTCAGAGAAGTGAGCTACAGCAGCAACAGATAATGACCATTAAATCAACCTTTTTAGAACTGATGGTTTCTTTCCCAGAAAGCTTCTTAACTAGTCCAAGTTCTTAGAAATTAGAAGTGCTAAATAATTAGTATCATGGTTTAATTTAGGTCTACGTTAGCTGCTTTTTTCTAATTTTTGTTTGCTTTCCAGGTAATAATACTTGTTTCTATGGGAAGTGCTACTACTGCCGGGAAACAGAACCAGCCTGTGCTGAAGGTGATTCCATGGAAGGATCACTCACTCTTTGGCTGCCAGATGCATGGCCTCTTCAGAAACATCGGCATCCATGGGGCAGGACGTACCGGGAGGGCAAGTTAGCCAGGTATGAAGTTCACAGCAGTGACCTCCTTGCTGTTTTAGTTGGTCAGTCCAGAGAATGGACTACAAATTGTAGAGGCAAAAGAGGTATTGGCCTTAAGTTGCTGAACTGATCATCCTTCCAAGGTAGGTAAAATGAGGACCCAGATTGTTGGGGGCAATTAAGCTGACTTTGTAATAATGCCGCTTGGGGTGTGTGTGAAAGCCCTAATAAGCAGGCATATACATAGAATGAAGGCTACTGCTAAGCTTGTAAGCCGCCCTGAGTCTTTGCAGAAGGGCGGGATATAAATGGAATTAAGATAAATAAAATAAATAAATAAATGTTGTACCTGATTGTTAAAAATCAGTTCCTTTTTTGGGAAAGAACGAGGTTTATTTATTTATTTATTTGTTTTATTTTTATTTTAAGTTACACTAAGAAGCTACCGTGTTTCCTCGAAAATAAGACTTATCCCGAAAATAAGCTCTAGCTTGATTTTTACGTGTCCGCCTAATATAAGCCCTACCCCCAAAATAAGCCCTAGTTAAGACCCCGCCCACTCTGTGCCAACGTCTGGTTGTACGAGGTGAGGTGAGGCACACGCATAAAAAGCTGGGGTGGGGATGGAGCTGCCCCATGTGCCCCGTACCCACTTAACCTCAGGGACCCCATGCCTTGATACCTGTCTTGCCTCGCCGGGGCGGCAACAGCAGCCCCATCCAGCAGGAGCCCGCATGGCCGCTGGTTGCTGCTCGTGGCAGCAGACATCGGGCAGAGGAGTGACAGGTGTCGGCTTGGGAGGCCTGGCTGCGGCGGTCCTCGGATAAGTGGGTAAGACATTCCCCGAAAATAAGACCTAGTGCCTCTTTTGGACACAAAAAAATATAAGACCGGGTCTTATTTTTGAGGACACATGATAGGAGGCAAAATATTTCAAAGATGAATGAGAAATGAAGATTCCCCTCCCTTTTTTTGTTCTTTCTTTCATTAACCTTTGCCTTTTCTAAAGCAAAATCATTTTTTATATTTATAGGGATGGCATTGTATAAGACTGTCTGGGTATATAGCAGACATGTCAAACACAAGGCCCGGGGGCCAGATCCGGCCTGCAAAGTGGATTCATGTGGCCCACGAAGCCAATGAGAGAATGGCCCCCACTGCCTTGGCCCTGGCCCAGAGACCCTCCTCCTGCCAGAGACCCTCAGATCTGTCCCATTCCTGCCCAGGCCCCCATAGGCACCCTTGATGCGAACGATGTAGAGCTGGCCATGCCTACCCAGTAGGCCATATGCACTCTAGCCACACTTGAAAATCCCTAAATCCATTTTCAAAAAGAGTTTTCAACAGCAGTAGTTCTATTTTCTGCCAGTAGACTTAGCTACCTTTATAAAAGTACAACACTATTCTGTGTTAGGAAAGGATGAGTTTGTTTCAATTTTGTGTCAGTTTTCTTCTGCATTAGTCCATGAGTTAAAGTGTGACATGCAGTCGTTAATGAAATTCCAATCTGTGTATTGTCTGGATCAGTTCAAGTCTGTTTATATCAAAAATTAGTCTTCTAATTTTATCATCCTTTCTTATTTTGCATCATTTTCCTGAATATCCATGTTGCCAATCATCATTTATGACTGAATGTAGAGGCCAGATTAAATGAAGAAACCTTTATGTTAAAAGAGAAAATGAAGTTGAAAATGAAGCAGCAGAGAGAATTTTGCCATCTTTTGCTATGGTCTTTTACCAAGCAGATTTTAAGATAGTTTTATTTTAAATTTAACAGCAGTTCTTTTTTCCCCCAATTATGCAATCTTCTCTTTCAACCCTTTGAAGTTACATCATTGTACTATAAATCCTAAAAGATCAACAGGGCTGGGTTGAGTTTCTGTCTGTGCTTTCAGATGGGAATACGATGAGAGTTACTGTGATGCTGTAAAGAAGACCTCCCCTTATGATTCAGGTCCACGGCTTCTTGACATCATTGATACAGCCATCTTTGATTATCTGATTGGGAATGCTGACCGACATCATTATGAAAGTTTTCAGGATGATGAAGGGGCCAGCATGCTTATTCTACTTGACAATGCCAAAAGGTAGGAAAAGTATTAATTTTACATGCAAATTCCTTCGGTAAAATAATTGCCACCAGTTTACGGTTGGTTTATCATAATTGCTACAGTGTTAAGGTTCTCCAAAATTTTGACCTGGTTTGAAAGCTAACTGAAATATCAGGAATTCCTTACCCATTTCAAATTGTATTTATGGGAAAGTATGACTTTAGAGTCCTTGATGCTCTCTGAGCTTGGTTGTTCGCTTCCAGACATATCATGACACAATTAGGTAACAGCACCAAAATGAGCGTGGGGCTTGCTCCTGGTTTATATGCTGTAGCTTGCTCTGCCAGTTTGGCTTTTCTCTTTGGTAGTTCCTTAATTGGGGTATTATTTTCTGCTTGCTTGTTTGCCTGATATTAATCCTTCCTTATCTGGGTGTTGGCAGTTTTGACAAGGATGTGTTCTAGTCTTTTTATTTTTAGCTTTTTATTGTCTCTTGAATGGTGTGTAAATATGGTTTCTTTCTTTCATTTTGTCTGAATGCCAATCTTCCAGGAATTCCCTAGTGCACAGGTCGGCAACCCGCGGCTCCGGAGTGGCGCTGCCCGTTTGGAAAGCTGCCGTGGCCCATTTGCAAAGCTACCGCCTTCGGAGGAAGACGGCAGCCTGCAAACGAGCCGTGGCAGCTTTCCAAAAGGGCGGCACCACCGCCCATTCCGAGAGGTGCGCCCGCACCTCTCCGAATGGGCAGTGGCGCCGCCCATTTGGAAAGCTGCCACGGCCCGTTTGTAGAGCTGCTGCCTTCCTCTAAAGGCGGCAGCTCTGCAAACGGGCCACGGCAGCTTTCCAAAGCGCCGTCCTTTTGGAAAGCTGCTGCGGTTTGGAGAGCTGCGCGTGCACCTCTTGGAACGGGCAGTGGCGCCGCCCTTTTGGAAAGCTGCTGCGGCCCGTTTGCAGAGATGCCGCCTTCCTCCGAAGGCGGTAGCTCTGCAAACGGGCCGCAGCAGCTTTCCAAACCGGCGGCAGCAGGTCTGCAAACGGGTACCGCTGCCGCCCATTCAGGCGGAGGTGCGTGCGCACCTCTCCGAACGGGCAGTGAAGCGCGCGCACCTCTCCAAACGGAGTGGCGCTGCCCGTTTGGAAAGCTGCCGTGGCCCATTTGCAAAGCTACCGCCTTCGGAGGAAGACGGCAGCCTGCAAACGAGCCGTGGCAGCTTTCCAAAAGGGCGGCACCACCGCCCATTCCGAGAGGTGCGCCCGCACCTCTCCGAATGGGCAGTGGCGCCGCCCATTTGGAAAGCTGCCACGGCCCGTTTGTAGAGCTGCTGCCTTCCTCTAAAGGCGGCAGCTCTGCAAACGGGCCACGGCAGCTTTCCAAAGCGCCGTCCTTTTGGAAAGCTGCTGCGGTTTGGAGAGCTGCGCGTGCACCTCTTGGAACGGGCAGTGGCGCCGCCCTTTTGGAAAGCTGCTGCGGCCCGTTTGCAGAAATGCCGCCTTCCTCCGAAGGCGGTAGCTCTGCAAACGGGCCGCAGCAGCTTTCCAAACCGGCGGCAGCAGGTCTGCAAACGGGTACCGCTGCCGCCCATTCAGGCGGAGGTGCGTGCGCACCTCTCCGAACGGGCGGCAGTTTGGAGGTCCCGGGGGTGGCTCCGGCAGCACCGGGGTTGAAGGCGGCGCCGCAACCCAGTGCCCATCACCAGGGAGACCCGTCGCCGCCGCCGCGTCCACATAAAAAAAAGTGGAATCGCACGCGTGCGTCCACGTAAGTGCATGCGCAAAAATTTTTTTTAGTGCATGTGCGTTCGTGGCCGCCCGTGCGCGGCTCCCACTTTTTTTTAATGTGTGATGGAACCGGTTCCCAGTGGCTCTTTTGCTTTTTCAGGTTGCTGACCCCTGCCCTAGTGTTTTTGGCTTCAGATTGATCTAGGAAGCTTACAATTTCTCAGTTGAAACTTTGTCTATGAGTTGTGAGATTAAGCAGTTTTCCTCATGTCTTCTGACTTGGTGTTTGTTCATGGATGCACACTGCTAATTTTCTTCCACTTCTGGCACTTTTTGATAAAAGTTACATGGGTATCCATTTGACTGATAGATGTTGTACAGACTTTTCCAGAGGGAAAGATTTTTTTTTTCATTTTGTATCTGTTTTTCAGTTTTGGAAATCCTTCCCTGGATGAGAGAAGCATTCTTGCACCTCTTTATCAGTGCTGCATGTGAGTAAAGAATAAAAAGTTATTGACTTATTTGAATATTATCTTCAAAGCAATATTGATATTATTTAATGTACTTTTGAGTTCTTATGTTTGATGGTTAGTTGCTTTGGACTAACCATCAAACATAAAAACTCAAAAGTACAGTGTTTTTAGAATCTAAATGATCGCCTATGTGTTAAGGTGTCATTCTCTAAACTTTTGGAACAACTAGCTGTTTAAAGAAAGGAGAGGGCTAGCATTAAAGATTAATGCTGGAGAAAGACGTTCCCTGTAACTTTGCAGCTTTTTTCTTGAGGGAGTGTGTACATTTTCAGGCATAGGATTTTGCTGACCTGTAGCTACCTTTCACATAATGCATGTAACAATCACTAAGTTCTAGGGTCCATGTAAAGAACCTCTGAGGATGACAGAGGTTTCCTTTATGGAAAAAAATAAAAATTCTGTTAATTGTGACATACATCTAAGTATCCACAGTATCATTCTTTATATTCATAATTTTGCAACAGCTTTACCAAATACTAGGCTTATTGTTCATACCCAGGGCAGCTAATTGGTTTTGTATGCAACTTAGCACTTGGATTATCATCTATTCCCACTTCCCTGGGAGTAATGTGAGGATGTTACTTTTGATTAAATATAGGCTTATGAATTTTAATTTAAAAACTATTTCAGCAATGTCACTGTAGTTCTTAGCTCTGAGTAAGTAAATCCTGCAACAAGCTTTTTTTGGGAAGACTTTTTTAATTGTAATATTGTAAATTATGATGTACTGTGTTTATTTCAATGTAGATTTCAATGAAGTAATGTTTATATAATATGATTAAGAAATAACGTTCTATTATTTAAAAAGCTTAAAGTATCGAAAATATGTTGGGAAGACATCTATCTAAAGGTTTGGACTTTTGATATAAACTCAGGTTTGTTACATTCCAGGTTTTTCTTTTGCAGTATCAGAGTCTCCACGTGGAACAGGTTGAACTATTTGAAGAACGGAGTCCTGAAGTCTGCCTTAAAAACTGCTATGTTTCATGACCCTATTGCACCTGTGTTGTCTGCCCCCCATATGGACGCCCTGGACCAACGACTTCTGAACATCTTGGCTACAATAAAGCAATGTACAGATCAATTTGGACCAGACATTGTATTGGTGGAAGATAGAATGACACTTTCCCATTTGTAGCTTTAACAGAAACTGATAGGGTTTATTTTTTAAAGTAATAATAGAAAACAGCACAACTGGTTCTGCATGGCTATGGGCAGGATAAACTGGGATTAAATAACAGAATTTCTGCATCAGAAGAAGAAACAATTGCTGAAGACAAGAAAGTTCCCCGCGGGTAGCCCTGTATCTTTTTTTCTTTTCTTTTTGGATTCCATTGCTGGCAGTGGATGATGCACTGAGAGCCCTCCTGGGATTTCCTGTGAAGGAGATGGGTATTGGGACACTAATACGGGCTTGTTCCAGAAAAGATCTTATTCTCCTAATTGACTCCAAGTACAATCTTAGTATTTTAGTCTAATTCAAAGTTTTAAAGAATAGGCTATCTAGGCATCCATACTGGCCATGTTAAAAAAAAAGTGATGGAGGGGTAGGGCAAATTTGATATTGAAAAGATTTTACTGTCTCTCCTGAGATATACATACATGCATCTTTTGCTGAAATTTTCTAAAGGACTTCGTAAGGGAATGTATAATTGTGTTCGGTTTGGTCTGTTAAATCCAAAACTGCTGAAGGAGAAAGACTGTTCTTGATTACTTTTGAAATCTGTTGTCCATGTACAAGGCTGAAATTACTCAGGCCTGCACAATGCTGCAAAGTCCTAACCAGAGATTTTTGTGCAAATCATTATGTTCTCAAATGTCGGGGTTCTTGCTGCCTTGAACCTACTATTTCTGCTAAAAAGTGGGGCTTGAGCCAGTACTTTATGTCCTGTCAGTGCTGTAGATTTCAAAAAACAGGATTTGTTGCTAAACTTCTGATCTACCGTAAGCTGAAAATCTAAGAAGACGTGATGAGTGCCTGCAGAAGGGAAAAATGTTTTATCACTACTGTAAGGCAGCTGCAGGTGCTGCGCTGTCAGGCATTCAGGATAGTCTGTCATTTTCAAGGTCTGAGCTGAACTAAAGATGTTTTTAGATGCATATCTTTTTTTTAATCCAAGCTAATTCCATGGCTTTGTGACCATTATCAGGAATTGTAATTTGTGTTTCTAGTGTCAGAAAATGTATGTATCTTGGTTTTAATTCATGCACCTGATAGTCCTGCCAAAGATATTGGAGGGAAATGTGTGGAAAATAATTCTGTATGTTAACTCCAAGGTTTAATTCCCTGAACTATTATTCACCAACTGTATTGAAAACATCTAAGATTTTCTATGATAGATGTTTCCGATAGCTGTATCCTGGATGTCAGCTAACAGAAATTTAAATACAGGGTCCAGATGTTTATCAGTTAGTTCTAATAATTTTTAAAATTAATTTGGACATGCTTCCTCTTTTGGAAACAGACCCGAGTGCCCACAGATGCCAAAGGGATGTGTCTGCATCTGTTTCAGTAACTTTCCTTACCCTACAGCATTTTTAAGGCCCATGTTTCAGCCTATGCCAGTAATAATCTTCAAATGGTTGCCTAAACTATTGGTTGGCTTAATGCCAAATCCTATTGATAATGTTATGCCTCCTTTAACAAAAAGAACTTTCAAAATAAGTTGATTTTTGTCAGGTTGGTTCAGCTAACTGTCTCAAATTACAGTAACAGTAACTTGATAATGGTTAATAATTATGAGGGTCATCAGCTTCAGATTTTTTATCAAATACTAGCCAATCATGTCAGCGGCTAAGATGAGTTTTTTGTAGATGCATGGTAAGTGTGCAATCACATTGAATCTGCACCTGGCTGATGCTGTTGGGGAAGAAAATACCTTGCTGGTTGATCAAGACTTTCCGAATAACTTCATGTTTCCTTTATATGCTACTTTAAGGATAAGAAAGTGGAAAAGACATCCTGCGCTTGAACAGATAAATAGGCTATTGCATTTGAAGAACTGGAACTGTTTGCTAAAAAAAGAAAAGAAAATAATTTATTAAGTAACTTATTCCTGTGGCAGCTGAAAAATTGTTCACCTTGAAGCTGCTAAAGACTTGCCTTTTGGAGTGGTTATGAGTACAAGCTGTTGGGAAAAGAAAACAAGTCTCCGTTTTGCGTTTCCCAAGGATCAGGCTATGCATAGGCAAGTATTATGTGAATAAAGATTTTACCGGTAATAACATGAGCTTATTATTCTCTGAAAGAACATTTTTAATAAGAGATAACTTTCGACATCATTATTAATCACATTTCTAATGGGAGTTTACCTCCACAATATCATCTGATAAGGTTTGTGAAGAACTAAATTTGTATTTTAACCAAGTGTTTTAGGCTTTGAGACAAGTTAACAAAGCTGGGGCTGCACAGAATCTCCCAACCACATGGAGTTGCTATATTATTCATCAACTCTACCTCATCCTTCTGTTGCTGTTGGTCCTATCTAGAGGGCATAACTTTGGCCAGGGATAGCCTAGAGCAGGGGTAGGCAACCTTGGCTCTTTTATGACTCCTGCTGGCTCAGGAATTCTGGGAGTTGAAGTCCACGAGTCAGAAAAGAGCCAAGGTTGCCTACCCCTGGCCTAGAGGACATTCTAACTAGGGCTTCAAAAAACCTGGGCCCTTGCAGGGCCTCTTAAGATTCTCTAAGCAATTCAACATAGACTGTGCAAAAAGAATTACATCACTTTGCCCCAGCTTGCATAACACAATTTCACTCTCCTTTCTTTTCATCTGGCCTCATTAATTTAGTCTTTTCCAAGTTGTTTAAAAAAAAGTCCTCCGAATTAGGATTAATCTCTATATCTCTTTCTGGTAGACATATTCTTAGTAACAATTTTCCCCTATCTTCTAAGTTGCTTTTGATTACAGCTACTTTTAAAGTGTTTAATAGATGACACACATTTACACAAGCACCACTAAGACAAAACAACTAAAATTGGAGACTTAGGAAGGTAGATTCACAAAAAATGGGTGAAATTGGCAAAATGAGTTTAATTCACAACTTGTCTTTTGAAAGCACTACCATATATCGGTGTAGAAGGCAAAGTGCAGCTTATTCATTAAGTTATAAAATTTATATGCCACCCATCTTGCCTCAAGATAACTTTTCTTGAAAGTGTTAAGGTCACCATAGACGGTCACCCCTCTTATAGTTTCTACAATATGTTTTGAATTAAACATCTTGCAGAAAGTAACCATCGCAAGAGTCTTAAATCTCAGCCATCTGAAGAGGTGGCAGTGACAATTCCTAATCACATAAGTGGATCCATTTATGATGACACTTTATTTACAATGAACAGAACTTAGCTTTCTTGGGTTAGAATTGCATAGAGTGCATGATTAATATACTCTGACTTCATGTCAGTAGTCTATAAAGTCACACACATTGCTTCAGTTTCTGAAAGGAATGCTGTTATTGGTGAATAATAAGACACTGGGATTTAAACTTGAAATCAATGAATGCACTCGAGTCCATGACATGGATGGCCTTTATGTCCTCTGGCCTCATTTGTCAGCAAAGGGCATGTAACACATAACTAGAACTGTAACACAGAAGCACATCAGTTCCATCAATTCTGCTTGCTCTTGTTCTTTCTAGTGTTCTCTCAGCGCAATTTCCAAACCAATAGCTTCTTATAAGAACTCTGCTTTAAGAAATGTAGCCTTTACCTTTTTGCCAGAAATTTTAGATTGTAAACCAGAGGGAGGAGGGGTTTTGATTCTTTTATTGCTCTGTAAACTGCTTTGGCAGATTTTTAGTATCTGTTGTGATTCAGGGTCAGCCTGTGGGTTCGGCAGTTGGGTCGGACGATTCAGAGGAGGAGGAGGGGGGTGTTGGAGAGGTTGCTGAGGGGGTTGGAGAGCTTACTGATGAGAGCCCTCAGCCAGGCCCCTCCCACCTGGTCACGATGCAGACCCAGCTGTGTGAGCCTGACAGCGTGGATGAAGATGACCCACAGCTGGCCCTGTTCAAGGCCGCCCGACGCAGGAGGCAGTCAATCAGGAGTAAACAGAGGAAGGCAATGGGGCACCTCGGAAGGAGGCAGAGAGAAGCCACGCCCTGAACTGTATAAAAGGGGAATGCATGGGAGGGCTGGTTTGCTGAAGGCAACCGCTTGAATAGCTCCTGTTTCATGGTTCGTGTCTTGTTCTGTTTGCTTTTGTATCCATAAATTTGGCAGGCTTAGTTCCAGCCTCTTGCCTTCTTGTAAAAGGGGTTGTCCCTGCCTTTTCTGCAGGGCCGGTAGCAGGCTGGTACAGAACAGTATCATCCAACATCAAAGTAAGGACTCACATTCCGGTTCATTTCATGCTTCTTGGAAGAGACTTCCTGTTAATGAACAATTTACTGATAGGTGATTAAACAGTAGATTTCAATAGAAACTGAATTATCTGCAGCAGCTTGGACTGAAACTATAATTGTGGATAATACAAGATCAAATGTCAACAAGTTTGAAGTTCAATAGAATTCTACTGCCTTACCTAGTGCCTGAACTTAAAAGATTTTTTTTAATTAAGCTGATTAATTGATGATTCTCCATATTTGTTTTATATTCTGAGCCTTCAGAATATTTTAGGATGCAATTTTTCATCAGACATAGCTTGGTGGAATATTCTACATTTTTAAAATAGCTTTCTTTGAAGGCTGAGGGCCACATGGATTGGTGGCAGAGTTGTGTCAACAGAATTTTTGCTAATCTGAATAAAATGGGAGAATGGTGTTCTTTGATATTGCTTTTTTTTGCAAATTTCATGTTACCTTGGATGAAATTAAATGTCCACAGGATGAAAAGCATGCTCAGAAAGCACCAGAACCCCAAATGGGGGGATATACTAAGCTATTTGCATAGTGCACTTGCAGCGGCCAGAATTAGTGCATTGTTTTCAATGTGTATTCCCCAGTTTGTGCCTGTCTACTCTCTTGTAATCACTTCCTCTCTGATATCTGCTTTGCAAAGTAGCAGGGGAGAAAAACAACATGCCATATATAGGACAACACATATTGACTGTCATGGCAATCATATGCTGAGGAATGCTGCACAGGCCATACATGATTGTTTTTTTCATTGTTGCTAAACAAGGTAGTTGATAAATGAGAACCACCTCTACTGTTTTCTCTTATGGAATCTTCCTTTTCTCTGTTTTACATAGTCAAAGATTAATGGTATCTAAAACTCCAACTGTAATTGTGCATGTGCTAGGTTTGTAAACTAAATTTTGGGTAGCATTAAATGCTACCTGGTATCAGTTTATAATTCCCACTAAACTAAATCAAATATTTCATTATTTGAACTCACAATAATCATGACCCAGCTGTACAACCTTTAGTCAACTGATATCTCTTAGTTCTGAATGGATGCTCAAGAAGATGGGTACCCAAGACAGAACTGAGACTTCACTGATCGTATGTCATTGCCCATTGTTCTCACTTCCTGAGGTAGCTGGGTTAGTTTTGACGTTGGTGTAGGAGTCTTCTGGATTTCAGAATTTCATAAATCTGGAGTGTATGAAATAGCTCAGTTTGTGGCAAATATAGATATGTTCCATTCAGTACCTAGCAATCAACATCCTGTTGCATCACCTTCTTTAGTAAGATATTGTTTCCTCAGCCATGTTTTCATCCTACCTTCTACTGTTACATTGGTTCTGCTTTATTTATTTGTTTTTAAAACAAGTCTCAAAGGAAACATGCCAGACGGGCAGCTGTACAGTTCAGAAGAATTATTTTCCTTTCACTTAGCACAAATGAGTTGCCCCTTGTCTTCATTCACTCCTGAAATTCCAAACCAGAAGATAAAAGTCATTCCTGAATTTCAGGATGCTGATCTCATTACGCAACTCCTGCTGGGAACCCCTAATTCAGTAGTCTGCCTCTTGTTAAGTAGGGAGGGCTTCTTGTCAGAGTTGTTTCTTTGTTTTATATATGAACTGGGCCCATCTGCCTTTGAAGATGCTGCTTTTCAAGGATCATCAATAAATAGGCCCTCTGTGCACCTGACAGCTGTATAAGGGAGAGAATAGGTGATATAATGGCCTAAAATGAGGATATTTTTTTCTGAAAGACAGGTCAAGAGCCTGTGGGACAGATGGAGTTTTTGCACAGCTAGCTATAGATGCCCTGAATTACAAATGGGAGTTGCAATAACAACATATACTACTGTGATACATTATAAACAAAAACACTTATTTTTATAGTAATTTTATTTAAAAAATTACTACTACAACAATGAAAAACGAAATGCAAACTAAACTTCCTTTGTCCCTTCTCACAAAATTCTTCAAAGCTTTAAGAAACCTCTTGTACAGACATGTCAAACACAAGGCCCAGGGGCCGGATCCGGCCCGCGAAGTGGTTTCATGTGGCCCGCAAAGCCATCCTGGAAACAGTGAGGGAACGGCCCCCACTGCCTTGGCCCTGGCCCAGAGACCCTCCTTCTGCCAGAGACCCTCAGATCTGTCCCACATGAAACCACTTTGCGGGCCGGATCCGGCCCCCGGGCCTTGTGTTTACCATGTCTGGCGTAAGCCATAATGCAAAACATGATTTTTAACTCTGTATACCTCAGATCCATGGTAGTAATAGACATCAGAAAAATAATGTTCAGTATTTTTGTAAGAGACAATAGCATGAGTTTGGATGCATCTGATGCTGATGTGTAACAAGCAGCAATAAAGAATTTTGTGCACTGTCTCCCAAGAATAAGATTTTCAACCACTGATGTCTATTAAAGACATTATAGACAAAGTCTTGTCTTTCTTTGAACCTATTAACTTTTCTTATTAAAAAGTATTGATAATGAAACATTTAAAATATTTGCACTGAAAAAAGTGATTTATGACTAGACCTCACACTTATGACAGTTGCAGCATCCCAATAGCCGTGATCAAAATTTGGGTGCTTGGCAACAGGCGAGTTTTTATGAAGGAGTCATGTGATCACCATATGCGAACTTCCCAGCCAGCTTTCAACAAAGTCAATGGGGGAAGCCATATTTGCTTGATGACTGATTCAATTAATAGCTGCAGTGATTTATTTAACAACTGCGGCAAAAAAAAATGTAAAATTGGACACAAAATTTAACAACTGCCTTGCAATGGAAATTCTAGTCCCAATTTGGTCATAGGTCGAGGACTAAATGTAGTTTGAATTGCTTTTACACTTGATTGTGAGTCTGTAAAACAGCTCACTTTTTCCCACTATTTCATGCAGGAACAGTGATATATTTGCCTCGAAATTAACCATTTCCATGGCAACTCTGCAATCTCTAGTGTGAAAATATTTTATTACTGCTAAAGTCTTAACTAGAGAGTCAGTGTATTGATTAAAGCCAATGTTCTAGACTCTAGAAACTACAGATCATGGATTCTAGTCTTGCTTTAGGCACAAAAACAAGCTGGGTGACAGGGCAAGTCACTTCTCATCAGCTCTAGGAAGATGACAAACTGCTTCTGAAAAAAATTGTCAAGAAAACTGCCTGGACCTGTCCCAGTTGCATGACTGAAGACTGCCTCGAAGGTACAAAATAATAGTGATAAAAATCTAAACAGATTACAAGCATATTTAGATTTTAATGAGGTACTTTCAAATAATGAATGCATCTGTTTGAGCTTTCACACTGATAAAATCATAAAATTGCCATGAACTTATCTGGCTGTGTGACATTAGCCATCCATCATTACACTCATAGGAATGGAATATGCTACTTCAGTAACCTAGTTTTTTAAACAAAATTTCTTAAAACACACCTCTTAAAAAGAAGAGGGTTATAACTGCTGAATATAGTTGTAAATGATTAATACTACTTGCTCTCTTCCTGTTTGTTTTCCTTGCTATTTACCGTAATTGTCTGGAGATTTTCAATCATCCAGGTCATGGTGTATATATATATATATATACATATATTACTGTGATACATTATAAATTTGAATTTCTTTTTTGCTGACAAAGAGTTAAAGAATTAAATGGGAGACTAGAATAGCTATTTTGAGCTTCTTTGCTCTCATCAGCTAGCCATACCGTTTGTGGGATTGGAACCTAGGCAGCCTGCATACTAGACAGTTGTATTAACCTCCAGAAATTCAAATTTATAATGTATCGCAGTAGCGACTTGAGCACTGCTTAACGCTCCTAGGTTGGAGCTGCAAGACAAAAATGATCATAATAATAGAACTGAAATATAGCAGTTCAAAACCAAAGGTGCATCAACTAGACCAGTCTGACTGTAGAAAAAAAATATTATTTTTCTACTTTTTATTATACGCTACTGAGATACTTAAAATCAGAACAAAAATCAGGTAGAAGCTGCAGCTCCCTTTCATCAGATAAAGGACTTACAAATTGGTTAATTTAACATAGAAATCAAGTTAAATAATTGAGCATACTGTGTACACCTTACGGGATTTTTCTCCCTGCTAAATAATTACCTATTGGGGGATAAGGCCCTCATTTTACATTTGCTAAGAACAGAAATTGCTGAAAATAAAAGAATGAATAAGAGTGCTACAGATGCAGAGCCTGGATCCCTCTGAAGGTTAACTGTTAACTTGCAAAAGCTGTTTACTTGGTAAATCAACTCTTTATGAATGCCTAAACTGGGTTTCTGTCTTTTTCCATTGTTTCTGAAGGAGGAAGAGAAATGTGTGTGAATTTGTACTTGTCAACTTATTAGTGTACATCTGAAACACCTCCAGCTCCCACAAGCCCCTGAACAACATCCATGTTTCCACTGCTTAGAGAAAGACTGGCATGACGGCTACATTAAATATTCAAATCTTCATTTTCGGGCTAATGTTTTTCTTCTTCCAGACTCCAGAGGTACCACCATATACTGCTGAAAATTGCTCGAATACTACTACCTCTTGAATCACTATTAGTAGATGTTACAACTATTGATGCAGAAATCAAAGAACCTAAGAACTTGAGCTCATCAATCTGCTCAGCTAGCTCACTGCTAAAGGCAAGTTTAATTCACGTACCATCAGCCGACATGGCCTTGAAGACTTCTACATTTGTCCATAATCGAATTTCCTGTTTTGCTCTTAGTTCTGATTTCTTTATGAAAACAGTGTCATCACCCTATGTTGCAACTGTGAACTTCTTCACATAACATCTCAGTTGTGCTTTGGCTGTGAAGGGACTGATTTTGTCATCATGTACTTTAACCCTACCATCATAAAAGGCAACAATGAACTTGGATGATTTTGTTGGGTTAGGGTTGCTGAGCACAAAGAACTTTCTATATTGATCTCTGGTGAACACTGTCAGAGGCACTCTTGACATCAATCAAGACAGCAGTAATTTGCTTTCCTTAATCATGACAGTCAATTATTTGCCTTATAGTGAAAATCTGATTCACATCACTATGACCCAGTCTAAAGCCACATTGGCCTTCCTGGATGGAGAATTCTATCACTGGCTCTAGATGTGCTTGATGACCTGCACAGGGACATTTCTAACTGTTGTACAGACGGGCTAATTCTGCAATAGTTTTCATGCTGTCTTAGTGTCACTCTTTTTAAACATGGGATAGTAGCAAATATCAATTATGCTTTCCATATCACTGAGAATAACCTATGAATATAATTAACTATTTTAGCCATCCTCTCCCCCAGGCTTCAGCAACCCCAGAATGACTTGGTTTATCTTGCAGCTTTGTTATTGCTGAAGAAACATCTGTTTTGCTTGGCTTAGCTTCACATACAGCACAATATTAGGAGTTGATTTTGGATTATCTAGTTCCTGATCTAACATTGCTGGTGAATAACAATTTGAAAATAAATCAAAACAGTGTGTCCAATATTGCACCACTTTGGTTGTTGTTTCAGAAACTCAACTTATCGCAATAGTGATGGTTGGGGTGGGGCAGCTGTGCTTCCCTGAAACTGCTTCCAAGGTTGAATAGAGTGTTCATTAACCATCACACCTTTCTGATCCTTCCACTGATCCTAAAATAGCTCCTTTACACTTTTCAGCTTTTTGTGAATCAGTTTTGTTAGCTCTTTCACCGTTGCAAGTTTAACTGCATTTTTTCCTTGTCAGGCCAGTGATGTCATCCTATATCCATTTTTGGCAGTTTTTTCCTCCATGTGAGGGCAGATAGCTTTTATCACCATGTTAATGTGTTTCAACTAAAGACCAGTGACTCAAAGCTGAACCTTCTTAAGAATCAGCGTTCTCTGAAATGCATTCCAAAGCCAAGAAAATTGGCCCTCTTGTTAGTATCAGACATTTAAAACAACTGTGATTTCAATGATTGTTTAATTATCATCATTGTAATACTTTTTGTAATATTTTTATTGTAAACCATCATAAGACATGAATCAGTGGTATTTTGTCATCATCAATTTATCTTTTAGTAAGTGACCAGATTTCATATTCTCAAAACACCAAAACTAAAATAATCATCAGTACATAAAAGTGTGGGTTCTTTATGGAACCCTAGAATTAAAAATATTTTCTAGTTTTACCATTTTTTTTCTTATATATTGTTTAAATTTTATAGATAGGCCTTGCTTATTGACTGCCTCGTTTAACAACTGCTCGTACTCTGACAGTGTTTTAAAAAAAGCTTTGCAACCAATTTTCACATTTACAACCATCACAGCATCCCATGATCATGAGATTTCCATTCAGGGGCTTTGGGACCAATTTTGGACAAGCAGAATTAATGGAGAAGGTGGAAGTAAAATCAAAAGTTGTGGCCACATAATGTCTTGTTTTTCCCTTTTTGATCTTTTTATTAGTTTATAATATAAAATACAATAGCAAATAATAGGCCTTTTCTTTCTTTTTCCCTTCTTTTCTACACTTTTCCATTCCCTTTTCCCTCCCCTATGATGTTTTGCTTAATGATGGAATGGGAAGTAAGATTTTAAGCCCATCAGTCAGCTTTCCACTTGGTGATTGTAGTGCTAGTCCCAATTGTGGTTGATAAGCGAGACTACCTGTATTTAATAGAACAAAAAGAGAAAAAAAAGCTTTTTCATTTCATTCCACCTCTATGCATTTCCATTTCATATGTCCATTCTTTCCTTAAAAACTACTGTCTATACCAGTTCTGATTAAATCTTTCGACTGGAATGAAATTAAGGCATTTCCTCTTAACCGCAACCTTTCTGTGCTCTGGACAGATTCCCGTCAGTCAATAATTCATTACTGCACTTGACTGTGCAAACGTAGCAATTAATTGAAATGTACTTCGCCCTCCTACATTTGAGAGGACACAATTAAAACGATGTTAATATTAGATTTACCATGGGATATTGTGGACTGAGAATAACAACCTGGGTGCATTTATCTGTTTCATCTGAACCAGGGGTAGGCAACCTCAGCTCTTTTATGACTCATGGACTTCAACTCCCAGAATTCCTGAGCCAGCCAAGCTGGCTCAGGAATTCTGGGAGTTGAAGTCCATGAGTCATAAAAGAGCCGAGGTTGCCTACCCCTGATCTGAACCTTCTGATGTATTTGTTGAAACGCCGCTTCTCGGCTTTCTCCTCCTTAAGCAACACCAGCTGCCTGCAATTATTGCAGGTTCGAGTCCCGCCAGGCTCAAAGTTGACTCAGCCTTCCATCCTTCCGAGGTAGGTAAAACGAGGACCCAGATTGTTGGGGGCAATTAAGCTGACTTTGTAATAATGCCGCTTGGGGGTGTGTGTGAAGGCCCTGATGGGCAGGCATGTGCATAGAATGAAGGCTACTGCTAAGCTACTGCTAAGCCTGAGTCTTCGGAGAAGGGCTGGATATAAATGGAATTAAGATAAATAAATAAAAATAAAATCCGAGGCGCGCAAAGGAACGGGCGGGATCAGCCTGGCCAACGCGCGATTCGGGGCGGGGCTTGCCGGCGTAGGCGAGGCGGGGCCAGGAGGAGCTACCGACGTCCCTGGAGGACCGGAGGTGGGAAGAGTGGGCGAAAGGGAGTCGTTCTGTCCTTTCCCCCCCCAAGCTCGGTGGTTAAGATGGCGGCTGAGGGGGCGAGTCCGTGACGGCCTGTCCGGAGAACGGCGGGCGGGGAGGGGGAAAGGAGGCAGAGCGGCTCTGGGAAGCGCCGGGTGCGGCTCCTCAAGCGGGGTAGGGGCCGGCATGTGAGCGGGAGGAGGAGGAGACGGAGGGCTCTGGCGGGGGCCCAGAACGGGAGGAGAGCGGGGATGGGCCAGCAGGTGGGCCGCGTCGGCGAGCCGGGTGCCGCCGCGCTCCAACATCATCAGCCGCCGCCGCCGCTGCCGCCGCCGCAACAGCAGCAGCAGCTGCCTCTTTCCCAGCCCCAATCTCAAGCCAGAGGGCTTCGGGGGAGTAACAGCAGCGGGAGTAGGCCTGCCAGCCGGAGGCGAGAAGCGGCCGCTCCGCGAGCGGCCGACAGCGGCTTCAATATCTTCACCCAGCACGGTAAGGCGGGGAAGAGGGGCTGCGGAGCGAGCGAGGGGAAAAGGAGGGAGTGGGTTGCGGCAGATGTTGGGGAGGCGGGTGGGTGTGGCACAAAAGCCGAGGCTGGAAATGGAGCGGGGGGGGGGGAGAGTGTCACGAAGCGGGGCTGGTGGTGTTTCTTCCCCTGGCCTTTAAAAAAAAAAGTGGCAACTATTTGTCGACGGTAGACAAAGCTTGGCTTCGTCTGGTGTGCTGCCGCCTCTTAAAAAAGCCTTGGTGGAGCAGTGGGCTGATGCCTCCTTAAGTAACACCAGCTGCCTGCAATTAGTGCAGGTTCGCATCCCACCAGGCTCAAGGTGGACTCAGCCTTCCATCCTTCCGAGGGAGGTAAAATGAGGACCCAGATTGTTGGGGGCAATTCAGCTGACTTTGTAATAATGCCGCTTGGGGTGTGTGTGAAAGCCCTAATAAGCAGGCATATACATAGAATGAAGGCTACTGCTAAGCTTGTAAGCCGCCCTGAGTCTTCGGAGAAGGGCGGGGTATAAATGGAATTTAAAAAAAAAAGAGTGGCCGGCCAGAACCCGTTGGGAAGCGCCCAAGTAGGTAGCCCCCTAGTAGGTAGCCCCCTTGTCGGGGCTCAGGGTCTGATATTAATAGACGGGGGACTCCAGTTTAAGCGTATAGGTCAGGGGTAGGCAACCTCGGCTCTTTTATGACTCGTGGACTTCAACTCCCAGAATTCCTGAGCCAGCCCTGCTGGCTCAGGAATTCTGGGAGTTGAAGTCCACGAGTCATAAAAGAGCCGAGGTTGCCTACCCCTGGTATAGGTGACAATAGAAATCGCTTTCAGTGAAGCGTGTCGTGTCTTTTCAAATCGCTATAATTTTTTTCCCCCCATTTCACTGATTAATATTTAAGAAACAGCTTTATGCGTTTCATAAAGAGGTTTCCAGTTTGCCAAAAGTGCATTTTCCCCAGAAATGAGTTGATGTTCCTCAGTGTCAGAAGATATGCAACCTGGCTACCCCTTCAGCTTAGGCAATGTGTGTAGTATTTCTCAGAAGTATAATTTGCTTTGGCTTGCTTACTTTTGAAGTGTGTATACCGATGCAGTAATTTGTAGGAAGACTGTTTTTATGTTAGTCGCATGTGGTACCGTACAGGCTTATTATAACCCTTTGGGTGATGTTTGTTAACGGTTGTACTCATGGGATGTTTGGGACCTTTCTAACAGGATGCTTTGTTTGCAGTCTGAATGTAGTTTAGCTGTGATCCTTGTTTTATGAGTACAATATTGCTTTCCCTGTTTGTTACTTTCTATAGTCACAAAATTGAAGTGGTATTTTTGTTTGCCTATCTCCTCCTCATTAATATCCTAACAGCATTTTCTGTCATATTGTCCCATTTAAAATGCTTCTAGTATATTAATAATGTTGGCAAGATGCATGCCACAAAGTGCAATAATAAAGTTTTCCTATCATATAGCCCAGATGTTCTTTTATTTTTTTTTCCTAGTTTTGTGATAGTCATTTTATCATGATTCCTTTTTGTATTCTTTGGATGAATTGCAGTGATGTATCTACTCTTCTCAGGTTAACAACCTGTTTCATTATGGTTTTTATTGATATTACTGAGAACAGAAAACAAATTAGTGTTTGTTTGGGGAAAAGCTAGCATCTCTAACTGGGAGGCTGTGCAGTTAGGAAGATGGGAGATTCAATGCTATTGGACCTCATTGGTATAGCAAGGGAAGAAGGTTTCTTCCATTACACTTTTTCTCTTACGGTGATGTGATAGACACAGTATAATATCATTTGTATTATACAATACTATGTAGGGTGATCTACAACTTTACTGTTGTTGGAAGTCCATGTGACATTTATAGAAAGCCCAAATAGGCACTCATTCACATCGTATTGCTTATGTTGTATCTTGTATCTGATCTGGAAGTAGCAAACTAGTATTTATTCAGCTAAACATCACTGGGTGATTTGCAATCTTGTATGGCATTTGATAATTTGAAGTAGTTATTGTATACCTGTTATGTATGTTACTGTCTTTCTTGAAATGTGAGTTTCTACAAGTGATACCTTCATTCAGCTTGAAGACAAAATGAAATAAGAGCTTATATATTTGCTGCAGGCAGATAGAGAAATTTTCAAATTTACAGCAATGGCTTTTAAGCTTCAGAAACCTCATTTTCCTAGACTCCTTGAGCTGTGGAACCTCAATTGTATAAGTTGTTCTGAAGAAGTCTTTATGTGTGATGTGAAAGCCAATTACATAGGTCATTCCCCTGAGAATACATAATGTACATAGATAATTAGGTGGCATGTCCAATGGTATTTAATCTTATTGGTGCATCAAGAGAAGAAAAATGATTGCTTCTGCACTCTTGTTCTTTTATGGTATCTACATTCCATATTGCTAGGAGTGATATGCTATCAATATAGCTTCTATGTCCTCTAGTTAGTGTAGAATGATTAAGCACACCATTGAGAAACCCAGAAGGGCACTAAATGTAAATATATTTATTTGTATATTCAGTTTATATAACTGCTATCTCCCATTCATGATTCTGGGCAGCTTACAATTAAAACAATGCAAAAAAAAAGAATAATTATACAAACATTACAAAAAACATTAAAACAAAAAGTAAAAACCATATATACAGTCACTGGGAGAAAATTTATGGAAATATTGGTAAAACCTTATAGCTATATTAATAAGAAATGATATTGATCTCTCCATATATGGAGGAACCACTTGCAACAGTGTGGACATGCTCATAATGCATCTTCTTGCATCACAACCCATACAAGTGCTAACATAGTATTCTCTTTAATTCCTTCCCATGTTACTGTGTTTCCCTGAAAATAAGACTTATTATTATTTTTGCCTACAAAGGAGGTACTAGGTCTTATATTCTGGGGGTGTCTTTTCCACGGTCTCACCTTGTGGTTGCACCAATGGTGAAATGCAGGCTGGGAGGAATCTGGAATTCCATTCTCAGCTGCAGAGGCATTTCCTGAACGCGAAATGCAGGCTGGGGGGGTGCTGCAGAAGTGGGCCGGCGAGGCAGGTGTCGATTCATGGGAGGCCTGGCTGCAATGGTAAGTGGGTGTGGGGCCCATAGGGCAGCTCCACCCCCCACCCCCCATCCTAGCTTGGTTTTTAGGCATGGTTTTTTTTGTTAGAATGCAAAACAAAAATATTTTCCCACAAGCATACCATTATTTCAAAATCCTATTTCAAATTTATCTGGAATCTTTGTAATGATGCTACGACCATCATAATATGCATGATGATTGCCAAGCACCCTAATCATGATCACATGATTGTGGAGAGGCTGTAACAGTTGTAAGTTGAGGACTAGTCAGACGTCACTTTTTTTTAGTACTGTTGAAATTCTAGTCACTTAATAAATACCGTGTTTCCATGAAAATAAGACCCAGTCTTACTTTTTTTTTTTTTGCTTCCAAAAGAGGCATCAGGTCTTATTTTTAAGGGATGTCTTTTCCACGGTCTCACCTCGCTGGCACCAACAGCCCTGCCCAGCTGGCCTACTTCTTCTACGGCTACTCACCGCTGCTCACACATATCGCCTCCAGCCTCGATTTCACCTTGAGAGGGCTTCAGGAAAGGCCTCTTCAGCTGAGAACCAAGCTCTGGATTGACCCGCACAGTGCCCCCCAACCTGCATTTTGCTGGAAGGCCTCTGTAGCCGAGAACTGAGCTATGAAGGCATAGTTTTTTGGCAGGAGGCATTCAGAGAGAGAGAGAGAGAAACAGTCCTATTTCTCAGAGGAGAGAGATATGATACTTAGTTGAGGAGGGAAAATACTCTCCCAAATAGATTGCTAACCAGAAGCAAGCCTTGATAAATGAGAGAAGACACAGACATGCACTTATGATATCTTACTCTGGTTGATCATTGAATAAGTTGTAGGACTGGGAATCAGGAAATGCATTTGAGCCTATGATTAGAAAGCAAAGAAAATGTCCTTGCTTGGTGGTGTTTTTTTTTTTAAAGCAGTCCTGACAGAACAAGAAGTTCTCATGATTTAAACTTTAGCTAAGTTCTACAAAACATTTCCTTATAGCTACCTAGCAGTTGAAGACTTTATAGATTTTGTCTTCCTGAAACGTTTGTGTAGGACTCACTGGCAAGTGATATGGTGCATTTCATTTATCAGTTAGCCATTTTACCCCTTTCTCTTTACTATTTTCTCAAAGCCAGCTTTGTCATACTGAATTTCAGGAGTCTCTTCACTCCTATCCTTAGTTCACTGTTCACTACGGAAGCAACATCCATTCCATTGATGTACTGTGGAATTCATTGTCCATCAAAGTGTTTTGTGAAATCCTAGGATTCTGTGAGAAGTCAATGAAGTTTCATGAGAGACTAAGGGCAAAAAAAAAAAAAAAGTTTAGCACAGCCAATTTTCTCTCACTAGAGCTTTGTCTTTAGATCTGGAGTTCTGGCAGATTGTTTTAAAAAACTAACAGATTCTCAGCTTGAGTAATTTTGAAAACTTCTTGTCTAAAATACCAAGCAAAGAGGAAAGGAATCACTGACCTGAAGCCTATGAGGCTTCTAGTTTGCTGCTTATTCTCTCAATCTCATTCCACAGCTTGTTGAAATCAAGTTACAGATGTGGAAACACATTCTTATCTACTGCAGTAGAGCAAGGAAACGGTACTCGTGACAAACTCAATAGTATCTGCAACCAGAAAATGTTGCTAACTTGGAATTGCTTTTCATTTTTTTCCATAAGAATTTATTAAAATAGAGAGTTCTTTTTGTCTATGACAGAAAGTTGAATTTGATAATAATTTTAGTATTATCACTATTGTACTTGTTCTTGAAATGTTTTTTGAGATATAAATTTCTATCATATATAAAATTTGAGATTATATAAATTCAGATTGTGAAATTTGTTTTTCATCAATTAACTTCATCAAGACCAATGTTAGATTATTGCTTTGTGATACTTAATTTATCCATGTAATAGTTATTATGTTACTGGTCCAGACTTTCTAGCTTGGAATTGGAATAAGCCTTTACATAATATTTTCTAATATGGAATTGGACCTCTGGTTTCCTTGTCTTGCCCTAACTATAGTCCCACGGGTAAGATGGGATACTTAACCAGCTGTTAAAAGTATATAAGTAACCCCTGTATTGGAAGAGGAATGGGAGGGAAGAAAGGAGAGGAGAGACGGAAGAGAGTAGAGGAGGGGGAAGGAAGTAGGAAGGTTAGAGGAAAAGAGAAGTGGGGAGAAACGGGAGGGGAGTGGTGACGGAAAGGGGAGGAGAGGAAGAAGAGGGAAGTAGGAAAGAAAGGAGAAAGGGAGAAAGAAAGTAGAGAAGAGGAAAGAGAGAGAAGGAGGGTGGATACAGAGAAAGGGGAAATGGATGAGCAGCACCCAAACTTATGTGTATGTATCTATGTATTGCGGTATATTTGTTGACTTGTTTGCGGAAGAAATGGAAAAATGAAAATGAAATAATAATAATAATAATAATAATAATAATAATAATAATAATAATAATAATAATAAGTAGCAGTAGCAGTAGTAGTTGGAAGGGACCTTGGAGGTCATCTAGTCCAACCCCCTGCTCAAGCAGGAAACCTATACCATTTCAGGCAAATGGCTGTCCAGTCTCCTCTTAAAAACTTCCAGTGTTTGGAGCATTCACCACCTCTAGAGGCAGGTTGTTCCACTGGTTAGTTGTTCTAACTGTCAGGAAGTTTCTCCTTAGTTCTAGGTTGCTTCTCTCCTTGACTAGTTTCCATCTGTTGCTTCTTGTCCTGCTTTTTATATGTGTGTGTGTGTGTGTGTGTGTGTATGTATATATACATACATACATATATATACATATATATATACATATATATACATATATATATATATATATATACACATATACATATACATATACATATACATATACATATACATATACATATACATATACATATACATATACATATACACACACACATATATATATATATATATATATATATATATATATATATATATGACTCAATTTTAGTAACCAAATATTTTGTAGGTTAATCAGAATTATTTAGCTACCTATCTTATGGAAAGTGACTCTGGGCAGTATACATTAATCCAATAAAACAGTAAATATAAAGCAATTATTACCTAAAACAGTTACATATTAATTATTAAAAAACATTGAAAACTATAAAATTAAACTAAAGAAAATAAAGAGAACTAAACAAAAAAATAGATTGAGGGCTATTGATAATAATAGAACCTCCTCCTGAGTTCATGTCTTCCTAGGGTCCCCAGGCCTGCTGGCATAACCAGATCTTGAGGGAACTTTGAAAACACAGGAATGATCTCATCTTTGAGAGGGGAAAGGGAGAAGATTGTACAATGCAGGTGCCCTAACAGAAAAGGCCTGCCAAATGTGACTCCCTAGACGTGGAACCTATAACATACCCATTCCATTAGATTTGGTGGGACAGGCGGATGAAATTGGGAAGAGGAGGTCCCTCAAATTATCCAGTCTGATGCCATGTAGGGCTTTAAAAGTCAATACCAGCCACCCTGGTTGGACCCAGAAACAAATTGGTAATGAATGCGACTCATGTAGCAAGGATGTAATGGGCGTTCTTTCGGAAACACACGGAACTGTTTTATAGTTCTTTTTTCATTGATTTCCTTACTTGAAGATAAATGAAATGAGCACATGTTTTACCAACAGTGGAGTGAGAAATAAACATTGTGAGTTGAAACATTCGTGTTTCTTATTCTTTTACCATATTCCACTCTGTACCTCCTTGTTTTATTACTATTGTTAGAAGCTGTCTATCAAAGGTAAAGGTAAAGGTTCCCCTGCACATGCGTGCTAGTTGTTTCCAACTCTAGGGGCTGGTGCTCATCTCCATTTCAAAGCCAAAGAGCCAGCGCTTATCCGAGGACGTCTCCGTGGTCATGTGGCTGGCATGACTAGATGCCAGAGGCACACGGAACGCTGTTACCTTCCCACCGTAGTGGTCCCTATTTTTCTACTTGCATTTTTTACATGCTTTCGAACTGCTAGGTTGGCAGAAGCTGGGACGAGTAACAGGCACTCACTCTGTTACGCGGCACTCGGGATTCGACCCGCCAAACTGCCAATCTTCTGATCGACAAGGTATTTCATAGTATTAGAAACCACTTGCCCTAGGAGCCTGCATGATCACGAAGAGCATGATCTCATTTGCTGTCTTGACTTTCTGTTCTTCTTATGAAAATAAATCTATCCCAATCTGTTGCTGAGTTTTTTGCAGGTAAAATTAATGAAAGTTTATAATTCTTCTTTGTGTTTGACTCCTGTTTTCAAGTTGATATCCTGTTCCTTTTTTTAAACATCGCTTCCTTTTTTGCAGCCTTCTGTTCTTTGTGGTTTTATTTATATCCATTTTCTTGTTCATATGGGGATATTTTTATTTACATTTATGGTTCTACAGTATAAAAGTTTTCTTTGACCCATAGCCTAACTCTACCTAAGCATTACAATCAATGCCCATATATTTTTGTGCTCAGGGCTCACATTCTAAGCACATCTTGATTGATGCTGATGGTGAACAATTTTGACATACCCTTTATTCCTCTCTCTCTCTCAGTCGTCGTAGTTGTTAGATTTGAGCCTTTGGAACTTCTTGCCCTATGTCAGAAGTATCTTAACTCAGGGCTTTTCAACCAGTGGTACGGGTACCACCTGTGGTACATTGGCACCTGGCAGGTGATACGCAACCATCCTAGAAAAGTGGGGAAAGGGAATGAGCTGAACCGGTGGCAGCACCACACAAGCCTGAGCGAGAGACGGCTGGGGCTGCAGGGCTGTCAGGGTTCAGCGGAAGCACCAGGATCAGCGCCAGGCTCCAACTGGAGCTTGGCGCTGATCCTGGCACTTCTGCTGAGCCCAGAAGAAGCGCCGATCAGCTGGAATGTTGCAGCATCCCCAGGGTCTTCTGATTTACATTTGGATGCTTGGCAACTGATTCATATTTATGACGGTCACAGTGTCCCAGGGTCAAATGAAGTGACCAAAACCTGCTGCAACCACCCAGCAGACGGGAATAAAAACCAAACACCCCCCCACCCCACCCTCGCTGCCAATCCTCAACAGAAATGCTCACAACAATGAAAACCTCAGACAGGAGGAAGAGCGCTGCCAAGCAGGCAGGCTCATCAAGTTTTTGACACCTTGCTCGGCGACTGGTGGTACTTGGATGTTGCCATATCCTAAAAGTGATACAGTGGGTGAAAAGGTTGAAAAGCCCTGTCTTAAGTAAGTAATTTTTAATATTTAATATTTGATTTTTCTTCATTTTTGTAATTTGTACCTTTAAAATATGTATGTGCTTCTGTGAGTCCTCTTTCTTATAAACACTGACATAACCTAGGTGGAAAAAATAGAACTTAAAATATCCCTTTTGATCATCAGTTTCCATTCATTAGAAAGAGGAATTGGCTTTGTTGCTTTATGTTCAGTCAGGAACATTGGTACGTTATTATGGGTGAAATCAAAGAGGATTGCAAATGATATAAGATCTTAATGGTACAGATTTTTATAGACATTCACTTTTGAGGAAATATATTTTCTATGGGTGATCAAAATCCCTTTGAATCTTGGTCAGCTTTCCTGGGTCTAGAAACAATTGTCCCAACCCACATTGTCTCTTTGCTTATGAGTGTGACTGCTTATACGGTAATTGTGGAATTCTAAGTATTACCCTGCACAAAGCAGAACTCTTTGCTATTTAGTGCTAATTAGCATTATTGTAATAAATGTGGTCTATATTGTTTATATGTGTGTTATTGGTGCTTCAACATTTTTCAGAAAATATATGGAATGTTTGTGTGTGTTTGTGTATATGTGTATACACACACACACAAACACACATATATATACATACACACACACATACATAGAGAGGTGGGTGGGAGATATAGGTATAGATATAAATATGTACTTGTCTCTTACGCTTTATAACCCAACTGTTAAGAGTTAATGGGAAAAACTATTGATATTAATTCATATGATAGCTTTTTAATGTTTAAAAATAAAAAATGTTTTAACTTAGTAAATAATCTTTCAGTTTAAAGATTTAGTGCAGATCTCTTCAGTATACATATCTTTCCATCTGAAAAGATATCGTTCTGGGGCATGGCAAGATGTGATGGAGATGTTCTCAATAACAGCTTTTTGCTGGCTTTTCACAATACAGACACATGCAGATATTTAAACAAAAACATTTGTATTCATGTTGTCCTATTTGAACCAATCTTATTTTACCTGTTTTATGCAAACAAGTGGAATGATTAGACAAACATCTTGTGAATTTTTTTGTAGATTTTAGACTAAACAAAATAAAGCAAAAGTTAGTAATTTTATTGACTTTTTCAGTTCCATAGCATAATATAATTATAGATTATAGTTACACTGTTATCTTGTAATGATTTTAGTTTCATTGTGCTTCAGTTTTACATGTTGAAAAACTTAAGTTTTTGAGAATTACTCTGATCTTAGAGATACATTTTGCTGTCATAATATGCTAATATGCTACTTGTATCCTTGGCTTGAGAAGTTTTAGGTTAGGGCCTTGTATTTTCTATTTGACTGTGGCTTGGGTTATTGTGTGTTGGTCATTGAATAAAGCTTGCTTACATCCTATATCCACTTTGCTCTTAAGGAGCTAAGAATAAATATTAGTTTAAATTCTGATGGATAACAGTTCTCATATGAGAAGGAAGGGTAGCAGATACAGATAGACAAAAAGGAGGGAGGACTCTGGGAAGGAGAAGATTGGAAGTGGAGGTCTTGGCCGACAGCTCACATGGACACAACTGTAGTTAGTGGCTGTTGAAGATGGATTGTTGGTTTCAGTCCAGAAAAAGGGTGACGAGAGATCCTAAAATAGAATAGGCAGTGTTTGGTCTGGTGAATGCTTGTTAGTTCATAGGTAATCAGAAATCTACAGTGTTCAATGGCACAATCCTGGAAAAAATGTTGAAGAGAACCAGTTCTAGGACCTTCCTTGGTGAGGTTGAAACGATGCAAGATGAGATTACTGAAAGATCACTAGTTAGATCTGCTGCTAGTTTTCTGACTGAATCAGAGAAAGAGAAAACCTTGCCATTAATATTGCGAAACCTTCTGTTATTTTTAGATTAGAAAGAGTAAATAGAGGTAAATTTAAAACAGAGCACATTTTAAAATTTATACAAAAAAATTACAAATACATGTCTAAGCTGTCTGAATAGAACTGAAAGTTGGTCTTCAGAAAAAATGCTTTCATTTATACTTTTGATACCTTGTTATATCTACAGAAGGGAAAGAACAACCTGTTCATATTAAGATGCAGAGCAGTCAGACGTTGTAATTCATACTTACAAAGTTTAGCTGGGTATAAAACTATTTCTACTATGTAGCTTATCAATAGTTTGAAAAAATAGAGAAAAAAATCACTGGGATATTGTTTTGCACTTTTTAAAAAATTTAAATCCTTTCAAATCTACAAATGTAGCTCCATGGCGGAATGTAATATATTCATATATATATATACCAGGATTACAGATTTGGAGTGGATAGAGGGAAGCTTACTGTTACCACAGCATCACTTTAAAAACACCCTGGCCCTCTAGAAGTGACCTATCAGCTTAGTTACAACTTGGCTGAATCTAATTAATACTTTAGAGATGAGATTTTTTTTCACTTGGGAAAGCCCTGTTATAATGAACACTACCCATGCTGTATTTTTGCATTTAAACAGCTTTAATTGTGCTAGGCAGTAGTCCAAATCTTGAGCATACAAGCTGTGGCAGGAAAATTAGTTTTTGCTATGCTTAGTTTAGCTATTTCCTTTATTCTTTTGCTTTTCTGGAATTGTTCTCAAAACTTCCTTATTTTTCTTGTTACTCATGAACCTATAATTCTTCTTAAAGATAGCATGCACTTAATTTTATGTTAGCATAATTTGATATTATGTATTTTATAGCCTTGTGTTGCTGAAGTTTGGTACGCTATAAGTCAATATTTCATTGGCTGCTCACTTCAATAACAATTAAAAAATCCTCTAAAGGAATGTAATATTAAGCTTCTCCTTCTGATATCATTTTCCCTACCCAAAGGGAAAAGACTAGAAATGAAAATAAGTATTTTGTTCAACTGTATTTGAAATTATTCTTCAGTGGTTTATTGTTCAGTATCACATCTGTAGCCAAGTAAAAGTCAGAAGGCTCAGTTTCTTATACTAAGAACAAGCCAGAAATTTCTTGCCATGCATGAATGGCTCCTGTTGTGTATTCTCTGCACCTGAACATACAGTATGCGCTCACATTTCATCATTTACTGCCTGATAAAAGATGCTTACCATTTGGAAAGTGAACCTGCCCTGGAATCTGTGTGCCTCCCAACCCGTTGGCATTCCTATTGGCATTCTGTAAAATCTTGAAAAAGTGGTTGTACTACTAGGCCTTGGGTTGAGATAGATAGAACCTCTTATTGGATGTACTTATTACTTTTGTTCATATTTATAGTGACCGGATCCCATCTTGTTTTGGTTTAGTTTGGATTTTTATGTTAATATATTGTGATCCTCCCAGAGTCAGCTGGAGTTTCAGCAGCATCTAACTTTACATAAATAAATAAAATATTAAAATAGTTCCCAGCATATAGCTGAATTTTCAAATGAATATATACTTTTTTGCATCTAAACATTAGGTACCTGTCAAATCTAAAGATCTTCCCCCTTCCTATATTCTGTTATCCAGATGTTTCTTGTATATTCGCATAGCCACCAATATATACCATTGACTTCTTTTTGTAAATGAAATCTCACAGTAATTCATTATTGCAAATAGTTTAGCAAAAATCAATGTTCATATAAGAATTGTCTTTATCAATTATTATGTACCAACATTTGCAGCCATCACAGATGTTTTGTTGCCATCTCCATCTTTTGATGATCCAGGCAACAAGATGTGACAAATTGTCTCATTTATTTTATATGCATTCTTTGCTTTTAGTATCAAAAATTAAGTGTGGATTCAAGATTTCCCATTTTGGTAGGTTACAGATTAGAATTGTTCAGGCTCTGGCATGGAAATTAGTTTCATAAATTGATATCCATCATAAGGTTTGCCAAATCTTGTCTGTTGATTTTAGGACTCTACACTTCTAAGTCTTATTTCTATCTATACTCTAAAGAATAATAATGAGAAAGGGATATTTTAATTGCTCCGTTCTTTAATGCTGTTAATTCTTGACTTGAAAAGCTGAAGTGATGGTTATCCAGTGTGCTATTCAGTATTTGAGCTTGTATATTTTCCATTCTCTGTAAGACAGAGGAAAGGACTTTTGAACTTTTTGTTTCTATTATTGACTGAATTCTTGAATACGGGTAGTCCTCAACTTGCTTGTTTTTGTAACTAGTTGCAGCATCCTGTAGATACATGACTGTAAATTGCTTTTTTTTTTTTGCTCGTTTCTGGTAGCTTTTGCCAGAAAGATGTTTCAATTAACAACCACACCATTTGTTTAATGACTGTGAAAAATGTTTAAAAAACAAGTGCAGTTATTTAGGTGCCTTGGCTTACAAGTGCAACAATTTATAATCAGATTTCTGGTTGCAATTGTAAGTAAAGGATTATCTGTAGTGATTAGTTGTTAACAATGGCCTTTTAAAACAAAGTCAGTTCAGTACTATGATGCTGCTATTGTTTTAATAGTTTAAAGGTGAAAATTAACCACAATTTGATTTAGAGTTAATACTGAGCAGCACTTAATCAAATATAGAAGTGTCCAAAGTCCTTACAATTTCATTGTAGTTTAAACTAGAAGGTATCCACTGTAGTCAAGAAGATTACTACAGCAGGGCTTTTCAACCGGTGGTACACGTACCACTGGTGGTATGCGAGCACCGGGCTGGTGGTACGCGGCATTGCCTTCCTCTCCCCCCCCATGTCGCGCCCATAGACCGGCCTTGCTGCATCGACCCGCTGGGAGCTCTTCATGGACTAGAGCCCGTTGGCAGAGGTTGGGGCCGTCCGTACACGCCGATCAGCTGGCGACTCCGTACGCCCAGCCCCGACTTCCATCGATGGGCTCCAGTCCACAGAGAGCTCCTGGCGGGTTGATGGCTTCCTGGCGGCAGCCCCGGCCGGTGAGGAAGCTGGGAGAGAGGTGGCAGCCCGGCGCTGGGGCTCCCAGGGCTCAAGCGCCAGGATCAGCGCTGCTTTGCAGCTGATTAGCACTTCTTTGGGGCTGCCAGGGCTCAAGCGCTGGGATCAGCGCCGCTTTCCAGGTGTTTGGTGCTTTGGGGCTGTCAGGGCTCAGCGGAAGCACCAGGATCAGCGCCAGGCTCCAGCTGGAGCTGCTGAGCCCCAAATAAGCACCAATCACCTGGAAAGCAGCACTGATCCCGGCACGTCTGCTGAGCCCCAAAGAAGCACTTATCACCTGGAAAGCAGCATTGATCCCTGCTCACACACACACACAAACACGTGCGAGCAGTTACAGCTGAAGGCATTTCAGCCTTCAACTATGGCTCCCAGTGCTCCACCATTTGGAGAGAGAGAGAGAGACTTGCGCCTCCCTTCTCTCTCTCTCTCTCTCTCTCTCTCTCTCTCTCTCTCTCTCTCTCTCTCCATGCCGGCCTGGCCCCTAGCAGGGCTCCTGATTGGCCCTGCACCCACTCCTCTCCCATCGCCCTTTGCAGGCCTGCTGTAGAGCTGGATGTGAAGCACCTGGGGAAGGAGCCGCAGAGGTGGGCAGGTGGGTAGCGAGTCCCCTCCAAAGTGAGATTGCAGAGATGCCGTGTCCTCCCAGACCACGCTCCGTCCGTCGCCTCAGCACCGCGCCTGTCTTCTGTGTGGCCACCACCGTCCTTTTCCTATGGGCGCATCCCCAAGGAGGCCATTGGGCACCACCTGCCCAGCCCCAGGCTCTGCCCTCACCCCAACGCCGCCATCTGAGGGTGGATTTCTGGCCTCTCTCTGCGCGTCTCCAATAAGGAGCAAGGCCCCTCATGCCTTCTGAGGCAGCCAAAGCCTGGAGGGGAAAGAACGATCTTTATGCAAGCAAAATAAGCCCAATTTCGGGACTTTAAGGGCAACTGCAATGGAAGTGTGACTGTGTCTGATGCCTCCCTATCTTGGACTTCAGAAAGCGGTTTTCCTAAACCGAGAGTGCCTGGTAGCAAGGGGAAATAATGGGGAAAGGAGAAAGCAGCATCATAACACTGAACTGGGGTGGGGGGGGGTTGGAGTCGTTGAAAGCTATGAGATTGGAGGAGAAAAGAAGAGAAGAAGGGACGCAAAAATCTTAGGGAAGAACTGGAAAAACAAAAAGATGACAAAAGAAGAAGCCCAGAATTCTGAACTGCTAAGAATGAACCGAGATTGGTAGAGGAATAAAAACAACTTCTTCAAATACGATCAAGTTAAAAGAAAAAAAAATTTCAAGGAAGGAAGGAAGGAAGGAAGGAAGGAAGGAAGGAAGGAAGGAAGGAAGGAAGGAAGGAACAGTGGGAGAGAGGGAGGGAAGGAAGGAAGGGACAAAGGGAGGGAAGGAAGAAAGGAAGGAAGGAAAGAAGAAAGGTAGGGATATTTGCCCTTCAGAGTATAAACAGCAACATGCCTATTGAAAAGTTTGGTTTCCCTCTTGCCCACTCATAATAGTAACCCATGGATTCCCCCCCCCACACACACAGGCACCCTGCAACCTGAGGGAGAGAAGGTGGTAGGGACAATGGAAGGGAGGGAAGGAGGAAGGGACAAAGAAGGAGGAAAGAAAGAAGGGACAATGGGAGAGAGGGAGGAAGGAGGGCATCCACTCCAGTCCCACCCCCCTTCACCAGAGACCCATGGATTCCCCCCACACAGGCACCCTGCAACCTGAGTGATGAGCTGCCCCCCCCCCCAGCCACTGACTTTGCTTGTCAAAAAGTTTTTTCTTTTTCTTTCTTTTTCTTTTTGGTCAAGTTTTTGACTGGTGACTGGTGGTACTCAGACATTGCCTTATCCTAAAAGTGGTACAATGGTTGAAAAGGTTGAAAAGCCCTGGGCTACAGAAGACTAGTTTCAGGCTGTGTGGAGCCCCTCAGCACTCAACTTCCAGCAGGGAAGCACTTTGGTGCTTCCAAATTTTGCAACCCTCGAACATTTTTTTCTAGTTTTTTTATCTGTGGGATTTTTGGTTTTTTTAGAAATAAAGATGAGAATGGGGGAAGAAGGCTTGGGGGTGGAAGTGGAAATTATGCTACTGAAATTCTGTAGCAAAATGGCTTAAGTTTCATACTAAATTTTTCAAGTATAAAGCAAATAGGAACCATGAGTACAAAACCTCTTGGGGTGTTTTATAATCATTTCTTCCTTAAAACCCCTTCAGATTCCAAATTTGCTAAATAACAGTTTGCCTGAATCCCACTCATTCTCATAATGTAATCAGAGGGCCTCCAGTGGCTGGCCAGTGAAAATAATGTTGCAGTATTCATAGCATCACTTTAAACTTCCTTCTGCTGTAAATTTTATATAATGTTATACAATGGCTTATTCCTTAATAAAAAATAATGCCCTTATGATTTCTGAAGATAATTTCTGGGGAATAAATGGGCAACTAACTACATTACAAATCCCTTGAAGTTTCTTTCTGGCAGGATCTGTAAACCACAAGACAAGCATTGTTGTATTAGCATTATTTCCTTTGGAAATTTCATTGCAACTTTTATGTACAACACAACTGCTTTGACATTCAAGATCTTAAATGATGAATTATTGTAATGAGTTGTGTTAAATTTTAATTTATTTTTCATTCTCTTTAGAATACACCAGAGAATTCAAAAATATGAAAAATGCTATCTTCTTTTTCTTTTCTGAAAATAAATGTATTTACAGTATGTGGCTTTAGTTTAATATTGGGTTTTTATATTATTGTAATCCAGTTTTTTTCTTTCAGGAACAGTATCTCATTCCTTGACAATAATGATGGCAGTTTATAATTTATAAATGTATAATTTATAAGCCATATTTATAATATTTTTCTCTTTGGTTTACTCATGTGGTCCATGCTACATTTATTAAGCTCAGGAAAAGATAATGGTGCAAGCGTAATAATTAGGTTACAGGTTTCCCTCTGACAGCCATAGAACACATTTTATATCATGTGAATAGTTATTCAGCTTAGAAGTTATTTTTAATTCTGTTCTTCATAGAAAATACAAGCACCAAGGTAATATGCTATTTAAGGTGCTGCCGGTAGACTAGAATTGGGGAGATCCAGGTTCTAGTCCTTCCTTTTGCACAGAAACCAGCTTTGTGACTTTAGGCCAGCCACTAACGCTCATGTAAAAAACAAAATCTGTATTAATCTACACTGGACCAACATGATAGATTATGACTCATGACCCTCAATGTCCTTCATCCTGCATTGGATTGATTTGGACCGATAACAACAATAACGACAAATGCAGCAACCACAATAGAAAATATAGGGAAAGGTAAAATGTACTCTTTTTATTGCCCAAGCAAGTAAATTTCCAGAACTTGACTATTATTATTTATTTATTCTGCCAGACCCCACTTTTCTGTGTTACCAATGTTCCCTTTTTATTATATAATTCAGTTCTGACCTATGTAAGAAAGAAAGGCATAAAAGTTATATGTGAACTCTTGATGAGCTATCGGTAATCCTTGTCTTACAACCTTCCGCAATAAGAATATTATTATATTAAGCTTATTTCCCATTTTATTGCATTCTTTTTTTTGTAACTGTAATAAAGCTTTTTAATCTGATTTCATTTGACCACAATTGGGACTAAGAATTTCCACCACTAAGTGAGAAAATCATGATATGAGATGTCAGGTGACTGCATTTCTTAAGGACCCCAACCCCAGCATTTCCGGTGAATCGTCATTATCCAAGAATTTCAGTTCATTAAGTGGAGGGAGGAGGGAGTTCTGGATGAGAAGTGGGGGGTACTGCATGAGGTAGGGGAGGCTCTGGGAGACCTACTGTGTTTGCACCCAAATAAGACCTAATCCGACAATAAGCCCCTAACTTGATTTTTATGTGTGCATCTAATATAAACCCTACCCCCAAAATAAGCCCTAGTTAAGACCCCCCCACACACACACTATGCTACCATTTGGTTGCACAAAAGAGAGGTGCACGCATGAAAATCAAGCTGGGGTGGGGGGTGGAGCTGCCCCACGTGCCCTGCACCTGCTTACGTCAGGACCGCCGCAGCTAGGTCTCTCACGGCGATGGCAACAACAGCCCCGTTCGGTAGGAGCCCATGTGACTACCACCAGCCCACTTCTTCTGCGACTGCTTGCTGCAGCTTGCGTGCGTCACTTCCAGCCTCCATTTTGCCAGCAGAGGCCTTCAGGAAAAGGCCTCTGTGATGCACCTGTCAACCCAGAGCTCTGATCTGGGCTGCAGAGGCCTTTCCTGAAGGTTCTGCTGGCGAAATGTAGGCTGGGGGGTGAGGTGCGCGAGCGGCAGCAAAAGTGGGCTGGCAACAGCCACGCGGGCTGCTGCTGGACAGGGGTTGTTGGTGCCACTGCCACAAGGCAAGACAGTGGGGGGGAAGACATCCCCTAAAATAAGACTTAATGCCTCTTTTGGAAAGCCTCAGCTGCCCCACCTGCCCCAGCAATGCTTACAATGGCTATTCTCCCCCACTCCACCTGTGCCCTTTTGGCTGCCCTGCACAGTGGCATCTGGTGAGAGCAATCAGGCTAGGACTGCTGTAGAGGCCCAGGGCCTTCAGCAGTCTCAGCCAGCCGCCACTGACTCCTGGCATCTACCTCAGTCTCAACACTGCTATTTACATTGAGAAATGCCAGTCACCCCAACGCTATTGCAGAAAGCCCCAGTTGCCCCTTCTACCCTGCACTCCCTAGGCTTTGCCGAGGCCAAGTGTCGTCCACCATTTTTTTAAAATCCTATTTATATCCTGCCCTTCTCCGAAGACTCAGGACGACTTACAATCTAAAGCACAAACCAATGTGCTTAGCAATAGCCTTCATTCTATGTATATGCCTGCTTATTAGGGCTTCCCCCCCAAGCAGCATTATTACAAAGTCAGCTTATTGCCCCCAACAATCTGGGTCCTTTTCTTCCCATTGGTGAGAAGGGGTACCCAGCCAGCACCAGACTTCTCCCCAAGTTGAACCGTTTCCCAACTCAGCTGTTCTCCAGGCCAGTGTGCTAGTTGGAGAATGCCAAGGAGCCCTGTTCTTGCAAGACCTGAGGAAGAACAGAAGCTTTCTGAAGGATCATGAAAATGGGGTGCAGGATTGAGTGGTGCACACAATTTGAAGAAGGAGGTCTCATGAAGCATTGTAAGAATGGGCCTCTTTGATTTTATAAACCGCTATTATTGTTTGCCTTTTTCTAAAGTAAAAAGCTCCGTCACTAAGGTCTTGCAGCAAAACTGCTCTGGTTCTCTGATTATTTTGATTGGTCTTTTCCATGAGTTGCTCTAAGAAGGATGACCTTTTAATTTCTTTTGGAGCCTATTTTAAAGAATTTAGCTCTGTTACTGGAACAAACCCAGTTCAAGCTTCTGATTTTGAGCTTCATTCTTGTTTATTCATTTTTTCTTGGATTTATTTTTAAAAAATCTAAATTTAGTAACATTTATTTCTGTACTGTAGTTTTAATTTGTTACTGTAGGATATTGGATGGGTTTACTATAGAATAGTGGAAACCTGACTTGGGATTCTTTACAGGAAAAAAAATCAAATCTCAGAACTGAGAGCCTTGGCTCTTTTATGACTCAGGGACTTCAACTCCCAGAATTCCTGAGTCAGCATAGCTAGGTCCACATGAGCTATAGAAACATCTGCAGTGTCATTATGGGGTCTGTTCTAAGTATCAGATAAAGTTGCTGAGATTTGTGTAAAACTGCACTCCTATTGGGCAAGGCCATGTAAATTAAATGAGACTTTGGTTGTTTGGGAAGTGTTTGAGAAAGTGAATAGAATCATGAGTTCTACTGACCTAAAGTCTGTTTGCTTAATCCATGACCTCCTTGGTTGATTAAAATTTCCTGGGAGATAGCATGTGGTGGGTATATGTGATGGTTAATGCTTCCTTATGGGACAAGGTGAGTGCCATCTGCTATGAAAGAGATGGATGAACATACCTTACTAAAGATGCCTTTGCTGGACCCCACAATTGTTGTTGAATAACTTTTGTCCAGGCACCAACTTTACCTTTCTTAGCAAGGTTACTAAGAGAAGATAGGCAGGTTGTAGTTTCAAAGAGCTTTGGGTGAAGCAGATAATCTCTCTCCAGTCAGATTTCAGGTCAGGACACAGTACGAGAGAGCATGGGTCATATTTGTGGATCCTGCTCTGATAGAGCTGAGATGAGAATGGCACATCTTGGCTCTTCTTGATCTCGGGGATCTTTCTTCCCATGAGTAAAAAAACTTTTCTGTTTATGCTGGGTTTCCCTAAACTGAAGTTATTCTTTGTTTGAAATATTACAGGAAAGTTTACATGTGGCAGCATTGATCTTTTCGCTGGTATTATTCTACTGTTTGAATAAATTATTAAAATATTTCAGGTTCATGTAACTCCCAGATTTCAGACTGGCTGGAATACATGGATTGGAGAAGAGATGAGAAATGTCATTTCTGTGTCAGCAGAAATGTACTTGCTTAATGTTGGATTTCATTTGAATTCTATGACTAAACTGATTAATGTTCATCTTAAGAATCATTCTAGGTTTTATAGGACTTCCAAAGAAATGTTGGGCAGGTGCAAATATTTTAAAAAATTGCCTATTCATTTAGCAAGGAAAAAAATAAGGACATTATGGTGAAAAGTGGCATTTTGGAAGATTGGAGTAGAGGTGATAGATAGCATTCTGATCCATTCACCATCTGGTAAATTCTTATTTTGTGCTTTGTCATAACTACTGTGACAGAATGACATCAGTGTGGTATCAGAAATTCAGATACTTTTGCTGGTAGGAGGTAGGGGACCCCTGCTAATCACTGCATTTTAGTACAACTATGGTACCTTTCTTTCTTTTTATCCTGGTAGAAAACCATATCAGTTACTGTAACACAACTACTACTTTACATTAAGCAAAGCAATTAATCTATTAAAATTAGTAACTTTACTAGTTGGCCACATACTGTCTTGTCTTAGTTATGGGGTTGGGGGTTGGAGAGTAGTGGATTCTCTATTTCCTTAGCTTGTTTTTATCAATTAGCTACCTTGTCTGGCGTGCTTCCTCTATCTGTGGAGAACTTCCCTGAGTTACAAGATTCTTAGATCCATGCTATAGGCTTTTGCTCCCTCCTGTCCAAATCTTTGATCTTGCCTGTTTATATGTTTTTGAGGCAGGGAAAAAACAAGTGTCCAATATATCACTGCAGAAGTATTTTTTTGATTTTGTGCCACAAAGTCAGTGATAACTCTTAGCAACCATATAATAGATTTCCTCCAGAAAGATCCCTCTCGCAACAGTGCATTCATCACTATAATTAGTTTGTACACCTTGCTGTTGGTCATCATCATCTTTTTCTTCCTTTCCTGGCATTATAGAATCATAGAATCGTAGGGCTGGAAGGGAACTGAGAGGTCTTAAATCTTTCCAGAGAGCTAGGGCTTCATATAACTTGTCTGAAGTATGATACATTAACCCCAATCACCTGTGCTTCAATTGAGAACTCTAGGTTGATTTGTTCTAAAGGTGATAGATTTGTTTTCTTGGCTATCCATTATATTCTTAGGAAGCCCCAACACCAATACTCTTTTGTCTAGCTTGTTCAGAGTCTAGCTTTTACTTCCATGTAGTGTCAGCAGGAAAACTAATTTCCTTCACAGTTCTGATCTTTTTAGGCATAAACACAACACCATAGCATATGAACATCTTTGTCACTGTTATTCTAACAAGTGCTAGTCTGCAACACATTTCTTGACTATTAACCTCCTTTAACATTGACACTTGATCCTAAAATGTAGAAATTATCCAGTAGCATCTCTTCACTGACAAGTCTAAGCCTGGTTGCTGTACCTCTTTGTCATGACTTTGGTCTTCTTAATATATAATGTTAGTTCCATTTTCTTTAATGTGCTTCTTTTATTACTAGAACTTGCAGATTATTTGCTTCTCAGCTATCCTTACAGCAAAGCTTATTGATGTGTCTTCCTGCAATTTTAAAACCATGATCATTTTCTTCCAATCCAGTTTTCTCAGTAAGTATTCTGCATATATAGGCAGAATGAGTAAGGGGGTGTCTCCTTCATCAATCTGAAGTCAGTTACGGTAGTTAGTTTCGCCATGATCCATTCAGAGGTTGTCTTCTGTCCTGTATATAGGTTTATCCTGTGATGTACTAGGATTCTCTTTTTGCTAAGGACATTCCACAGATTGGCCTAGTCAACAGAATCAAAGCCTCTCTGTAATTAATTACGTACATACTGATGTATTTATTTTTTATCCTTTGGCTTTCTCAGTTATCCAGTTCCTCATGTTCCTTGGCTTATCCAAATGCCAGTTTGAACATCTGGCAATTCCCTTTCCATGTAGGGCTCTAAAACCGTGTTGGATTATCCTAAGCATTATTTTGTTAGCATGTGTAATTAAGGATATTATGCGATGGTTTGCATACTCTGTTCTGCCTCCTTCTTTGGTATTGCTGCATAGATTGATATATTCCAATTAGTTCACCACTGTGCTGTTCTCTAGATTTTCTAGCATGGCGTGGTTAGAATCTTTACTAGTTCTTCCTCTGTTGCTTGCATATTGCTATAGATATTCCATCAATTACTGTAGCCTCCCTACTTGGTAGTGACCGGAATGCTGATCTAACTTCATCTTCTAGTACTAGAGGCTACTACCAAATTTCTCCTCCCTTTTTTCTGTGATCTTCTTTGAATTAGTTACTATTGGTCCATTGATGTCCTCTAGTATAGCAATTGGAGTTTGCAACCTGCATCTGAATTCAGAGATTTTTGGAAGATTTTCCTTGGACAGGAAAACTTTTCTTAGATTTTCCTGGTCTGTTTTATTCTTCAGTGACTTTCAGATATTGCTGTAGTATTGTTTCTTGTCTAGTAGTTGCCTGAAATACTTTAACTTCCGTGCTGAGATCTTTGCATTTGCTTTCTTATTGCCTTTGAGATAAAATATGAAATATGCTTTAGCTCTTAAAGTGTCCTTGTACCTCAAGTATCTTCATATATTGCTGCTGTCAAATACAGTTTTATATTGTTTATATTCTGCCTTTATTATTTTTATAAATAACTCATGGGGTTATATTTCTAGGTAGGAAAAATAGGATTTACATTGGTACATACAACTTTGAGTAAAGATATGGGCTGTAGCATTTGCGTTCTATTAGAATCATAACTCTAGTATGCTGCTTACTGCGTTGTCCAAGGTTGCTTTCACAAAGATTTTATATTTCTGAGAAGCCATCAGCAGTATGATGTAATTGATTTCTTAAGAGGGGGTCTATAACAACTAAATAAGCAGAGACTATGCTCTGTATTAATATTGGTTTCCCTTGTGGTTTTCTTTTTTCATATCCTTCTTGGAGTGTATAGACAACTGAATCTTAAGACTGGTAAATTGCAAAGACAGGTGTGGTAGAGACAAATGTTGAATGGGGCCTCTCAAGACAAACAAGTCTTTTATGGCATTCCATTTACACCAGAGGATGGAATGAGGTAATAGCAAGTCAATTAGCTTTCATTTTGTGTGGGAGGAAGGTTCTTAAAATAACGATCAATGACATATGTCCTTAATTGGGATGAATGTGGATGTTTTCTTTCATTTGATTTGCAGAGGCTAGAATGGGTAATGTTTAAAAAACTTGCTGTGTTGTAAATTGCTGGGCATGTTTGTGCCCTTTTTCCTGAGGTAAAGCCAGATATGGAATATTTAACAGATATTGGAAATCAGGGTGAATTAATTTTAAATCCAGTCCATTTTAGGTCACAATTTATATTTTGCGACTTATGTGATTCCTGAACAGTCATGTATATTAATAGTTTATTATGAAAATTAAACTCTTAATATATTGGAATCAAATCTAATAGTGTATTGACACATATAATTCATATGTCTTTTTCCACTGGCTAATTATAATGGCTTGGAAATACAGATGTTTGTATGCACACTAGAATAGTATTAAGTTTTATATTTTATATAAATTTGTATTTAAGACTGCATTGAAAGAAGTATTAGTTAAATGGGTATGGCCACCCAATTCAAAACAATATCAAATGCTATATACTGTAAGAAACAGATAAAAACATCAAATATCAAAATATAAGCAACACAAAAGATTTTGCATATCCCATAGGAAAGGAATAACGTTGAGGTTCCCATGGTTGGAATCTAAGACCTTTCATGGGCATTTTTAAATGTTAGGGTAGAGCCCATAAACTCTCAGGGGAAATACTGTTCCAGAGGGCAGGAATAGACAAGGCATAATTCCTGAGTCAAATGACATTGTTTTATTGACTGTACCTGGAGCATGCCAGTGATCAGATCAAACAGGATGGGCAGATCCTAAGGGAGATAGCTAGGCCATATGTCAGGAAAGTTTTAATGGTAACTAGACCAGGGCTTTTCAACCTTTTCACCCATTGTACCACTTTTAGGATATAGCAACATCCGAGTACCACCAGTCGCCTAGCAAGGTGTCAAAAAGGCTACTGCTAAGCTTGTAAGCCGCCCTGAGTCTTCAGAGAAGGGCGGGATATAAATGGAATTAAAAAAAACACCTTGATGACCAAAAAAAAAAAAAAAGAAAGGAAAAAAGTGATGAATTACAGGTAGTCCTCGACTTACAACAGTTCGCTTAGTGACTGTTTGAAGTTACAATGGCACTGAAAAAAGTGTCCCCAAGCCACAGCTGAGCAAGACACCTGCCTGCCCGCCCGGCAGCGCTCTTCCTCCTGTCCGAGGTTTCCATAGTTATGAGCATTTCTGTTGAGGATTGGCAGTGGGGGTGAGGTGGGGGGTGTTTGGTTTTTATTCCTGGGTGGTTGCAGCAGGTTTTGGTCACTTCACATGACCCTGGGACATTGTGACCATCATAAATACAAATCAGTTGCCAAGCATCTGAATGTAAATCACAAGACCCTGGAGATGCTGCAACATTCCAGCTGATTGGTGCTTCTTCTGGGCTCAGAAGCACCAGGATCAGCGCCGGGCTCCAGGTGGAGCCTGGCGCCGATCCTGGCGCTTCCGCTGAGCCCTGACAGCCCTACAGCTCCAGCCTTCTCACTCAGGCTTGTGCGGTGCTGCCACCGGTTCAGCTCATTCCCCTCCCCCACTACCACTTTTCTAGGATGGTCGCGTACCACCTGCCAGGTGTCAATGTACCACAGGTGGTACCCGTACCACTGGTTGAAAAGCCCTGAACTAGACAACCAATTGGGTCATCCTTTCAGGGATATTTCCTTACAGATTCCTCAATGTCTTCAAGTATGACATAACTTCTAATGTACTGCCTTCACTGGAAGTACATTTAGAGATGTAACTGTTTTGAAAATAACAGTACAGATAGTCCTCAACTTACAACAGTTCATGTAATGATTGTTCAAGGTTAAAATGGCACTGAAAAAAGTGACATTATTGTTTTTCACACTTATGACCATAGCAATGTCCCCATAGTCATGTAATCAAAATTCAGACATGTGGCAACTGACTCATATTTATGACAATTGCAGTGTTCTAGGGTCATGTGATCACCTTTTGTAACCTTCTGACAAGCAAAGTCAGTGAGGAAGCCAGATTCACTTAACAACCATGTTACTAACTTAACAATTATAGTGATTCACCTAACAACTGTGGCAAGAATGGTCATAAAATGAGGCAAAACTCACTTAACAAAATGTGTCACTTAGCAACAGAAATTATTGCTTCGATTGTGATTGTAAGTCATGGACAACTGTACAGTACTGTCAAACATTAGTGCGGGAAATGTTTTGTATGAGATTTTGATTTACGGTATGTTATAAAATGTTTTATCATAACTATTACGTTATAAAATCTTTTATAAAATTTGCACATTACAATTCCACAGTAGTCATGGGTCCCAGATTTTTGCCATATTTCAATTCCACAGAAGTGATAGATCCCAGACTTCTGATGTATTCTGTAAGTTAGCCCATTTGAGGCACCCTGTTTCAGAAATTGTTGTCCTGTGATGCACTGTTCTGCTCAGTTAAAGGTTATGGGAACAAGAGGTTTAGTAGCGTGTTAGATAACCAGCAGGTTGAATTGCACCTAGAAAGAAGCCTGCTGGAAAACACTAATTCCTGTAGTAGAGATATTATCATGGATATACCAAGGCATGTCCATAATTGCATTTTGGATCAGCTGCCGCTTCCAGGTGGTCCTCAAAGGCAGCCCCATGTTGAATGGGTTTCACTAGTCTACATGCAAGGTACCCAAACCATGAGTGGCAGACTAGAAGGTCTCCTATCCAGGAAAAGGCACAATTGGTGTTCTTGGCCACAACTGCCACCTGGTCCTTAAGTAGGAGACGTGTGCATAAAACCCCCAAATTGCTCATCAGCCTCAAGTGGAACGATGCCCCCTTACTTGGGGCTTTGATGGATAATGTTGAATGGCTACAGCACACATTTTTTGTTTTTGTGTTAGTTTCTTTGCTGACATTCTAGCATTGAAATTTAGTTGCTAATCTGATATTGCTATATAAAATCCAACAGAAATAGGCTTATCTAGTTAAATTCTAGACTTCTATTGTGATATTATTATTATTATTATTATTATTATTATTATTAGTATTAGTATTAGTATTAGTATTATTATTAGTATTGAAATTTTTATTTCAGTAATAAGATCTGATCCTTCTTAACTATGGGAGGATTATTTGTGAAGTTGGTTAGACTCTGCCATCTCTTTTGACTTTAATAATTTGGTGACAAATAGTCAAAATTGTTTCTTTTGGCATGTGTAATATAAATCTGCTTGATTTGTGATTTCTTTTTTGATGCAAAAATATCAATTGTGTTTAGAAAAAGATACGATTGGCTCACAAGGTGAAATTGTACAAAAGACCTCCTAACCTGCCACCTGTTAATTAAGCAGGAGCAGTGAGTTCAGAAGGATCCCAGATTGTGTACCAGTTCTGTCCACGGGAGTGCCACCTTATTCAGAGTCAGAGATGACATATTGCCAAACTCTAGGGAGAAAAAGAGTTAGAACAGGCATGTCAAACTCGCGAAGCCACGTGACGTATCAGGACTTTTTCCCCATTGCCAGCAATGGGGTGGGTGCAGTTTCGGCAAGATGCATCTGGCCCACGGGCTGGCAGTTTGGCACGCCTGAGTTTGACTTCTTTTCAGTACTGACTCGAAATTGTTCCTTCCTAACTGTAGTGGAATGGGTGGAAGGCCTCGAGGGGACACGCTGCCTAAGAAACAGTCAGGAAAACGGAGGGGCTTAATGGTCAGAGAAGGGATCATAGGAAGGGTCCGCCCTAACTGATCAGACAGTTAAAAGTGGCAGCAGGAAGTTTGAATCTTCAGATTTGCAAGATTCTGTTAGTATAGCCTCATAACAAGCTGGATTTGCAGGAGCTCATCTAGTCATGTTTCCTGTCTGGTCTACCCAGGAAGGCTGACATCATACAGATCCTCATAACCTCCGGTCACTTGGTCAGCATTACAATAGCATCACCTGGACAGGGATGGAGATGTGTAACTGAATATCATCAGTGTAATGCAGTGATGATGCTATAGACGCCAGCGAATATTCGCACCCAGTGTTTTCATTTAGATATTAAAAAAGAGAGGGAAAAGATTTGAGTGCTGAGGCACCCTGCATTGGACAGGGGCCTAGGGTTTGTCCTATCAATCCACACTGAAAGATGGAAAAAGGAGGAGTACCGCTGCAAAACAGTGCCTCCCGCTCCTAGTCTCAAAGCCAGCTAAGAAAGATTGTCAATTGTATTGAAAGCCGCTGAGAAATTCAGGAGGCCCAGGATGGTTGCACAAGCCCCACCTTGAGCCCTCCAGAAGTCATCTGCTCCTGTGACCAATGCCTTCTCAATACTGTACCTTGGCTTGATCCTAGACTGGAAAGCGTGAGGGCTGTCTGTAACTAAGCACCAAGCACACCCTCAACAACCTTCCGTAAAAATATCGACACTGATAACAGCGCAGTTACAGATAGTGCTCAACTTACAACCAATTGTTTAATGATCATTTGAAATTATGACAGACTCCCCCAAATGGTACTTCTGACCCAGATTTGAAGTTCTGGCACCCTTTCTCCAGGATCACGTGATTGCATCTTGTGTGCTTGACAATTATCACTCATTTTCAGCCATTTGCCGTGTCCTATGACCATGATTTATTATGGTTTTTTTCCAGAAACCAATGTTTACTTTTGGTTTCTGGCAAAAAAATGCCATTCCAAACAATGGGTTCATATAACACCTGTGGCATTTGCTTAATGACCATGCTATTCATCTTACAACTGCTATGTTTGCCTAACTACCACTGCAAAAAAAAAAGTCATAAAATCAGATTGGGCACATGGTGATCCACTTAATAATCATTTGACATAATGACATGACCATAATTCTAGGCACTGTTATAGTCGAAACGTGGAGATTACCTGCACTGAATATTCATGATGTGCGGCCTAAAATAATGGGTAAAAATTACAGTTCTGCCACTTGTAGTGTGAGTCATCCAGATGCATTTGTGTCTAGCCATAAGCTAGGCTTGCTGTGTTGTCTGAATGAATCTTGTATCAAGTTGAAAGCCGAGCAAATTTGACAGCTGGTGTTGGACATTTGTCCTTTGCTACAGGCATAAATTAGTAGCTCATGAAGACTTCACAGCAAAATCCTGGTTTAATTTTATACACACTGAAAAACATTACGTGTCAATATATATGTTAACTGTCAGCTAAGGGGGGGGGAATCATTTCTATTCAGCAATCTTAATTCTAAACTATGAATTAATTTCATTGTTATATCCTATCAGTTTCAGAAATGTTTGAACATAGAATTGGTTCCTTGCTTCCTAGCAGTTGGAAAAGTTCCACGTCTCCCGTTTCCAGTTGCTAAAAAGAATGCTTTGCTCATTGCTTCCCCTCCCACACCAACTGTCTTGCTTTTCCTGTTGGCTCCTGTTCTTTTCAGTAGTGTGCATAGGATGCTGTGTTGCCGGGGGACTTTTGGATTTGGGATCGTGGTTGGATTGGCTTTCTGTAAGAATCAGCATGATTGTGGAGATAGTGCTTCAGTCAAGTAGTTTTGACAGAGAGAGTGATGAGCAACTCCGCTCCTTTTCTGAGGAGGTGTCCGCTTCCAATTTTCTTGATTTGAAAGGTAGGCTTGAGAAACAATATTTTGCATGGCTCTTATTCTACCGCTGTGTAAAAATGTATGTTTCCCTCTTGAGGTTCTTGAAAGGATTAAAAGTGTGTTAAAGTTTGATTTACAGTACAGGGATCTTACTGACTCAGAACGGTAGGATGGGCAGTTTGCCATCTTTTTATTAAAAATTGGTGAGCATTGTTGAAAGTAATACATTAGAAGAAACACTTGTTTCAATTGTAATTATTAAGAGCTTTTAACATTCTTTTCTCCATTATATTTGTAAGAGAACTGTTTCTTAAAGAGATTAAAGAAAGTGATTAATCACTTGAGATATTTGAGATTATTATAATCTTTTTGCTTCTTACTACAGACAACGCCTGTAATTTTTAATTGGAGGTTAAATTAAAACTATATTGGTCAGTTTTATTGACGACCTGTGGCAAATCTGGGATGAGAGAATACAATCATTCCGATCCTGCTTGATTTCTCAGTTACATTCTGGATCATTTCCCAGAGTTCAGAACTGGGAGCATGAGGGAAGAGAGGACTGTTTTATTACATTTGATTTCAGTTGGTAGATCTCAGCACTCTCCATTAAGGAGCTATCCAATCTCCCCATAAAGCCACTAAAAGAGATCATCCAGTGTCATGTGATAAGGTATAATCAGTACAGGTATTCCTCAACATACAACCATTCCAAATTATGACACCTGAAAAATCGGACCTACGACCCAGATTCGAATTTCCAACAGTTGGGGACCCTCCACAAGTTACATGACCGAACTTCAGGTGCTCAGCAACATGGCTTCATTTACAAGTGCTTGCAACATCCCACAGTCATATGATCATGTTTTATGATAGTTTTGCTGAAAACCAGCACTTCTGATTTCTGGTAAAACCGTGCTGATAGAAAACCACCGATGTGCTTAATGTCTGCTGGAGAAAAGGTCATAATATGGCCATAATATGACCAGCCCATTTTACAGTTGTCACGACTTATAAACATAATAGGCTAATTCCGTTACAAAATGAATGTAGCAATTAGTAACCATGGTCTACCTGTACAAACTACTTGTTAAATAGTATATTGGCTCTTGATCAAGTACAATTAAATATCTCTGTACTCTGTGTATGTCCCCTATGAGTGCACAGATACATAATTTAAAATGGAGTAAATTATGGTCAGATGTTAACGGCATTTTCTCAATCATTCAGTTTGCTTTTTAATGGTTGTTTCATTAGTTAGTAGTGTAGATGGAGCTTCACTAGCTGGCAAAGCAAGTGGATGCTAGATGCTGCTGATTATATGCAGATCGGGAGACCATCTCCCCAATCCTCTCGTCCATTCCATTGTACCATATCCTTAATAACATTCCTGTTGACTAAGCACTGCATGCACGAGATGAAAAGTTCTAATTCATTTAAGCACAAGGCTTTAATTTTTATACGATATTATTTCTGTTAGCCTTTTGGTTATGAAATTGTATCTAATCTTGATTTTTTATGTGCCATTCAGGACCACGGTCACTACATTACTATATTTCAAAGAAAATTTAAAAAAAAATGCTTTTCTTTCCTTTTCAGAGGCTCTCCACCGCCCCTTTGGTTGTGACACTGAACCACAGGCACTGAATGAAGCTATCAGGTGGAGTTCCAAGGAGAACCTTCTAGGAGCCACTGAGAGTGACCCCAATCTTTTTGTTGCACTTTATGATTTTGTAGCAAGTGGTGACAACACACTCAGCATCACTAAAGGTAAACATAATTGCCTCCTATTTATACATATGAGAGAATGCATGAATGTAATAAGAAAGAGACCTAATTTTGATCTGCACAGAAGTTTACAATGGTGGCAAATATCATAGGTCGGGTGAGGGTGAGGGCGAAGGTTCGTTTGTTGGTGTCAGTAATAAAATGTATTTATTGAAAAGGCAACAGCAATAATTATTACAGGAAAAGTTGAAGGGCACAGAAATGATAGGATTATCAAATGTGGGGAAATCATTGAACGTAAGATGAACTAAATATATCTTACAGCTTTTTCATCAAGAAGGCAGGGGACTTCACTTTCTTATATTCTTTAAACGTAGGAAAATATATTCCTTTATATTTTTTCTTTAAGCAAATGATATCAACCCAAAATTTATTTACATTTGATTTAAAAATTAAATTTACCAAGCTCAAATTCTATTTCATTGAACTATGAAAAAATTTTCTTTGTGTAAAATAGTGTTGTATAATGTGATTTGTAACATTGGCCAAAAATAGGCAACTACGGTATTACTAAAACGTCAAAATGACTAATAAGTATGTAAAGCCTTGAATTTGATTGTCCTAGTCAGAAAAGAGAATTATGTGCCAGGGTTGTAGAACACTCTGAATTTCAAAGTGGACTCCCTGAATGTGTTGCATGTATGTCATAGAGTAGCCCTGTTTGCCTTCAGTTAAGACTCATTGCATAGGCAACAAACATGGCTTATACTGTATTAACTTTTTGCTCAAACCTACAAGACACAAAAATAACATCAGAATACACTATTGTTCCATATTTGCATTGTCAGTGCATCTACCAGTTGGCAAACTGTTCAGTTTAATACATGTTCTTTCTTAGAAATTGAATTATTTTCTCTGTGGCAGGATGCTATTTAATTTGCTACTAGAGCAGACTGTAGCTTTTTCTGCATTAACTTTTGAATCAAGGAATGAGGCACAACAGCAGTTCTCCATCTAGACTGCATTGAATGACAGACCTGCTACGATTTAGCAGTAAGCTATATCACAGTTGTGGTACTTCCTGCCCATTCTGCCCAGGGAAATATTCTTAGTTTTGATGCTCTTTTCACTATGATCAGTCATTGTTGCCTTGCCTCTCCCCTCCTTTAAAAAATTTTTTTTACTTTGCAGAATGGTTATCCAGTCTCTTAACTCCTGATCTGTAGATACTATATCAAAGAGAGTATTTAAGCCCCAGGTTATCTTTAAATATTCTTAGGAGGGAGATTTTTTAAAAAAAGAAAATTGATTCTGTTAGAGCTTTTTACTAAAGTCTTTGATGATGTAAAATTATTAAATATTAGAATACAGATTTGGTGATATAAGAGATGGGTGTTTCAAGAAGATCATGCTCATTGTGGTTTTCATTTTGGGATTAGGCAAGTCTCCTATGACAATCATTTTTTACATGGACATATTAGAGGCTAAAATAATTCCAAATGTCACCTAGTCCCCTCAAAAATTATTTTAGTCCTCTTGTATAAAGATCTGCAAGCATTCACTTTTGTATACTGCACATGAGAGAATGTTGTCTCAAAGCCTTCTACAAAGAAGTAGAATTCAATATTGTCGATACCTTGGCACCCAACCATCTGTCATCACTTCATTCAGTTAATTTTTTATAACCTTGGATTTTTACTTTGATCTGATCATATATAGTATCTGTCCGAGTCCTAATAAATTTGAGATTCTCAGTACCTGTGGTGTGTAGTGGAGCTGAAAAATTCTTCTGATTTACAGAATTCAGTCTCCTTTAGTAATTCAAGTATATGATTTTCATATTCCTGAATATGCTATTCTACTGTCCAATTTCTATTGGTCAGAATTGTTAAGGAATTTGTTGTGCAGAGGTCTCCTTGTGCTACCAAAGAGTTGCACAGACAAGGAAAGGTACTGAGAGCAGTAAGAGCAGTAAACACAAGAGTATACTGAGTTGTAAAAGCAAAAAATAGTTTACTTTAAGGTGGTGTAAAAATAAAAAATGCACAGTCAAAAATAAACAGTCCAAGTAGCAATCCAAAATACAAAGTCTTCTTACCCGTCCAGAGGTCAATACACAGTTCAGGTTTATCACAGAGCAAAAACAGTAATAGTAGAGAGCAATGAATTCAGAGAAAGAAGCTACGTTACTAGCTCCCTCTTATGGCCATTAGAACACTTACACACCCATTGGACAATTAACATCTTAAAGACATAACAACATCATGGTTAATATATTTTCAACCCAACATTGTAGGCTAACACCATATGCCTAACAAGAATTATGATAAGACAGAAAAATGTGGGTTAGATAGCATCACCGCCAGATGGATTCGTAGCTGGTTGACCGGCCGTACTCAGTGTGTAGTCCTCAATGGAATTGTGTCTGCATGGAGGGAAGTGCATAGTGAGGTGCCCTAGAGCTCTGTTTAGGCCCCAGTACTCTTCAACATCTTCATCAATGATTTTGATGACGGGACAGTTGGGGAACTCATCAAATTTTCAGACGACACCAAGCTGGCAGGAATAGCCAACACTTCAGAAGTCAGGCTTAAGATACAGAAGGATCTTGACAGACTTGAACATTGGGTGCTATCTAACAAAATGAAATTCAATAGTGAAAAAAGTAAGGTTCTATATGTAGGTGAGAAAAACCAAATGCACAGGTATAGTATAGGTGGTACCTTGCTTAATAGTAGTAACTGTGAGAGGGATCTTGGAGTCCTAGTGGACAATCACTTAAATATGAGCCAGCAGTGTGCTGCAGCTGCCAAAAAAGCCAACACAGTGCTAGGCTGCATTAACAGAGGGAATCAAGATCACATGAAGTGTTAAAAAAAAAAAAAAGAAAAAAAAAAAAAAAAGATCACATGAAGTGTTAATACCACTTTACAATGCCTTGGCAAGGCGACACTTGGAATACTGCATCCAGTTTTGGTCACCATGATGCAAAAAAGATGCTGAGTCTATAGAGAAGAGTAGCAAAGATGATTAGGGGACTGAAGGCTAAAACATACGAGGAACGGTTGCTGGAATTGGGTATGTCTAGTTTAATGAAGAGAAGGACGAGGGTGACATGATAGCAGTGTCCCAATATCTCAGGGGTTGCCACAAAGAAGAGGGAGCCAGGTTGTTCTCCAGAGCACCTGAGAGCAGGACAAGAAGCAATGGATGGAAACTAGTCAAGGAGAGAAGCAACCTAGAACTAAGGAGAAATTTCCTGACAGAACAATTAATCAGTAAGAACAACCTTCCTCCAGAAGCGGTGACTGCTCCAACACTGGAAGTTTTTAAGAAGAGACTGGACAGCCATTTGTCTGAAATGGTATAGGGTTTCCTGCCTGAGCAGGGGTTTGGACTAGATGACCTCCAAGGTCCCTTCCAACTTTATTATTATGATGATGTTTTTCCACTCCTGTACTTTTTAATGTTTCACACTTTTATAAGCCTAATATCAGATGTACATAATAGTGTAGTTCACACCTAATGTTAAAGAATATTTTAATATTTTAATCTGTGTTTTGATGAACAAGTCACAGTGGCCTAGTTCATGCAGTACTAAGTCATTGTAAGCAGGTTCATATTTTGTACTAAATTAAATTGGAAATAGTATTACTAGTGTACCAGGTCAATGCTTATTTGATAAGATTACCCATAACGAATATTAAGGAAACATGTTGTGCAGTATGGTGATGCATCATGGTGAAAATTATAAACAGAAAAAAGCTATAAAACTCATTTATGAGAGAATGGAGTAATACAAAGAAATTGTCTGTTCTATCTGTTTTGTGAGAGACATCTCGGGACATTGACATGGGACACAAATAAATGATCTCTGTGCTTAATTTCTAGGTGTTACTACTTTTAGATATTCTTGTTTGTGTGAATGAGACTATTTCTTATATGATTAGGACAAGGTCAACTTTAAAATAAATCCCATTTTATCTATTTGGAGTCTTCTCTTTGCCTTAGGTGAGAAGCTACGTGTATTGGGTTACAATCAAAATGGTGAATGGAGTGAAGTACGCTCCAAGAATGGACAAGGATGGGTGCCAAGTAACTACATCACTCCAGTAAACAGCCTGGAGAAGCATTCCTGGTATCATGGACCAGTATCACGCAGTGCAGCTGAATATCTATTGAGCAGCCTTATTAATGGCAGCTTCCTTGTTCGAGAAAGTGAGAGCAGCCCAGGACAGCTGTCAATCTCGCTCAGGTACGAGGGACGTGTTTACCACTACAGGATCAATACCACCACAGATGGCAAGGTAAATCTGTTCTGAGAAACTTTTTTTGTGTGTGTATAAATACAATATGTATGTATATAACGTTTGAGCCAAAGAAATCTTAAATATATTCTGTAATTCCATCTATCTTTGTAAGAATAAGTGCCTTCCTAGGAAGGGATGTTCTTCTGGTTTTGTGCTTCATGAGCAAGTTGATTAGCCATTGTTCAAACATCAAGGCAGCATTGAGATAATAGGTTCTGTTTTCTATTCTCTTCATAGCAGCCCCCTTGCCCTCTGCATTATTTTGCAGAAATTGTAGAAATTCATTTTGGGAGACCAACTCTCTATTAGTTAAATCTTTATACTAATGTGTTGTGATATATTCATATACTGAGCTGTGAGAAAGTTACTCTTGTGGTAATTCAGTTAAATTTGATATGACAGGTTTACAGCAAAGCAGGTTGGTTCTATTAATCTTTTTTTATTTAGAAACATTGAAAAGTTTATGTATCCCCTGATCATTCTGGGTGAAAAATAGAAAATATGGAAATTCTTATTTGTAGTAGGTTCATTTCTTGAAAAATAAAGGTTTTGGTCCTAATTCTTTAGATAAATCTCTTGGAGACATTAGGCAGGGTCAGTTGCTAGGCATATTATGAAGAGGGACTAATATCGCTCTAATAATCAAGTTGAAAATAACCAAAAGGAAGCAAGATCAAGTAGTCACATATTATTCCAGAAAATGATTTCCCAGTTGCCTTCTGGACAAACTACTTGGTCATCGGAAGGCCAAAGTACCTGGAGCAAACCCCAGAACTGTCCAAGCAGAAAATACAGAAGAAGCAAAGTTTAAGGGGACAGTACAGGTAGTCCTCAACTTACAACCATTCATTCAAGCTGTTCTAAGTTACAGTAGCACTGAAAAATATGGACTTATGACTTTCAGCCATTATAGCACCTGCACGGTTACATGATCAAAATTTGGATGTTGGCCACCTGCCCACCCTTAAGACCAACTCCCCCATTTGCCTATCTGTGCCCCCAGTTGACTTTCACTGTCTTCTTCCTCCTCCTCCTCCTCCTCCTGCTTTCCCAGGATCCAGGCTCTGGGAAAATAGGCAGCCCTGGGAGGTGCATGGTGAGTGCAGCAGGGCAGCAGAGCTTCTCTGCCGAAGAGAGAGCTAATCAGGCCTGGCTGAAGAGGAAGCAGCAGGACAGTGAGGCATGATGCTGTAGGTCACCAGATAAGGCAGGAATGCAGGCATCAGTTTCCTGAGCAAAGGTGGAGAGCGTGAGAAAGGGACTGTTTGCAGTGGCAGTACAGCTGAAGGAAGCAGAAGGATGTAGGACTCCCAGAGGCACAGCATACCCTCTGCAGCTTGAAAATGCTCCTGGAAAACTAGTCTGTAGTCTTCAGCGAGGGATGGAGGCAAGCTCAGCTCACAAACCCTTTGCTCGGTCTCAGCCCAGCCTTCCTCCTGCAAATCTCACCAATGGCCAGCAGCTTCCAACGTGAGCTGCAGGGTGTGTCTCAAAAGCACTCCTTGAGGACCGGCCAGCAGGCTTCAGTACATTGGAAGCTACTGGCTATTTGTGAGGCTTTGCATGAAGAAGGCTGGGCCAAGAGTGAGTTGAGAGCTTGCAAGTAGGCTCTGCCCGTGCTGGAGTTTTCTCTATCCTTCTTGGAAGCCTGCAGGCTGGTTTTCCAGAAGACCTTTTCTGCGCTGCGAGAGTAATTTCGAGAATGACTATCTCTAAATACTCAGAATGTTTTGTTTTCATAAACACTTGATTATTTTGATTCAGGAGAATGGTTCGGAGAGAAGAGGATTTTTTCTCTCTCACTTGCTTAGATTTTCATGCCCCATGTTGAGCAGTTTATATAAGGTCTTCATTTCCTCTTTAACAGGTATATGTGACAGCTGAAAGTCGCTTTAACACATTGGCAGAACTAGTTCACCACCACTCAACGGTAGCTGATGGCCTCGTAACAACTTTGCACTACCCAGCACCTAAGTGCAATAAGCCCACAGTCTATGGAGTGTCACCCATCCATGACAAATGGGAGATGGAACGAACAGATATTACCATGAAGCACAAACTCGGTGGAGGACAATATGGTGAAGTGTATGTTGGAGTGTGGAAGAAATATAACCTTACAGTTGCAGTGAAAACACTCAAGGTATGATCGCAGTCTTGAGAGCATTGGTAGTGTTATTGAAATGCATCTGAAGTGTACACTGCTAGGCCTAGAGTACTTGTCTGCCTGCTGATGTCCTGAATGTCAGAGGTTTGTGGCTACAAAAGACAAACTTTGTGAACTTGGGTTGTTTAGTACTGGCAGTTTTTTAAAGATAGTCCTGAGCTTAAAATCATTCGTTAAGGGATTGTTTGAAGTTACAGTGGTGCAGACAAAAGTGGCTTGCAACCAGTCCTTGCACTTATCACAACATACCTGCGGTCACATGGTTGTGATTCAGGGGCTTGGCAATCAACATGTATTTGTGATTATAGCGTCTTGGCCTCACGTGACCACCATTTGCAGCCTTCCCAGCCAATTCCGACAAGCAAAATCAGTGGGGGAAGCAAGATTTGCTTAACAGTAGTGGTGACTTGCTTAACAACCAGGGTAAATACATCATAAAATTGGGCACAATTCAGTTAACCTCATTGCTTAATGATAGAAGTTCCAGACCCAGTTACGGTCTTAAGTTGAGGACTACCTGTACAAATAGAGATGCTCTTCCTCCGTGTATTTAGGAGATGGTATCTATAAAAAATGGCTGACATTTTCCTTCTTTCAAATTCTTGGTTAAGGCAACCACTGTGCATATACATATACTATATACAAAACATACTGTCAGAAACATATATCCTGCATCTCAGTTTTGCTACAGTGCTTTGTTTTTTATCAGGTGTCTATGTTGCTACAGCTTACAGGCTTATTCAGAGTATATATGTGTAAAAAGCCTTTCCTGCAGAGATTAACCTGTACTTTCAATTGAAAAGGTGTTCCATCATTTGCTTGAGGTACTATTGATCCACTTGGAAAAGCTCAGATGTTCATGACTAAAATATTATTTTCTAAAATATTTAATGTAAATTAAGGGATGTACTTGCGAATACCTGTTTTGTGAGCAGATATAGAGACCGCTGGCTGGTCACTTCTGGAAATATAATGCAACCAGTAGATAGACCTTTTTGGATTTAGAAAGATTCAGAAAGTCATGATTGCAGAAGTGTTGATCTCCTGAACGTGATCTTTCTGCTGTATGCTCCTACCTTCCTGTTATTATGGTTGGGTTGGGAACCAGGAAAATAAGAGCTGGGAAATTGGGTATGTATCTTGGTCTGTCATTTGCCCCCCTTGTAATAAGGCATCTGCTCCCAAATTTTTGTGTAAGTTAATTGCGGTTATTAAGAGGAATCGTGTCTTAAACTTCCAGGAGGATACTATGGAGGTAGAGGAATTTTTGAAAGAAGCTTCTGTTATGAAGGAAATCAAGCATCCAAATCTAGTACAGTTATTAGGTGAGTGTACAAATCTGATCACACAATTCTTTTTGTATTAAATACATATTTGTTGCATTCCAACTGCACACATCAAACAGTTGAGGCATAATATTTAACATAAATACATTCAAATTATTAAAAACATAATAATAATAACTTAAACAAAAAAATAATCAATACTAATACTAAAATTAATAACAATATCCCTCTAAAATCTACTCATAAGCTAAGTGGAACTTTTTAGTCCCATATTTATTCTGAATATAATCTATCCATCTTCTCCAAACTGAAATATATCTTTCTTGTGAATGATCCTTCAAATAAGCAGAAATCTTAGACATTTCTGCAAGATTCGATACTTTAAGTACCCATTCTTCTATAGTAGGCAAACTATCCTTCCAGTATTGTCCCACCAGTAACCGTGCTGCTGTTATCAAATTCAACATCAGATTGGTTTCTTTAGTATCAGGAAAGCTTTTCTCTTATGAAATTGTGTTTGCTGATCTTGCTCATTAAGCATGAGAGTTTTGTCTCCAACTTTCCACACACTTGATATACTATTAGAAATGGCTACATCTGCTTAAAGTAAATTGCATCCCACCGCAAACTGTGCAGTTTTTGTCTCCTATATTTTATGTGAATGAATGAATGAACGAATGAATCTGTGTTTGTCGGTTTTCCCCAGTCTTTGGACTTGTGCAAATGTTGTGTTTAAAGTGTTGCAGAGGTGGAATTGGCAGTCAATTATTATTTTTCAAATTCATCTCTTAGTTCTCAAATGCCTAAAAGAAATGGTTTTTTAAAAAGTACAGGGAGTGCAGAATTATTAGGCAAATGAGTATTTTGACCACATCATCCTCTTTATGCATGTTGTCTTACTCCAAGCTGTATAGGCTCGAAAGCCTACTACCAATTAAGCATATTAGGTGATGTGCATCTCTGTAATGAGAAGGGGTGTGGTCTAATGACATCAACACCCTGTATCAGGTGTGCATAATTATTAGGCAACTTCCTTTCCTTTGGCAAAATGGGTCAAAAGAAGGACTTGACAGGCTCAGAAAAGTCAAAAATAGTGAGATATCTTGCAGAGGGATGCAGCACTCTTAAAATTGCAAAGCTTCTGAAGCGTGATCATCGAACAATCAAGCGTTTCATTCAAAATAGTCAACAGGGTCGCAAGAAGCGTGTGGAGAAACCAAGGCGCAAAATAACTGCCCATGAACTGAGAAAAGTCAAGCGTGCAGCTGCCAAGATGCCACTTGCCACCAGTTTGGCCATATTTCAGAGCTGCAACATCACTGGAGTGCCCAAAAGCACAAGGTGTGCAATACTCAGAGACATGGCCAAGGTAAGAAAGGCTGAAAGACGACCACCACTGAACAAGACACACAAGCTGAAACGTCAAGACTGAGCCAAGAAATATCTCAAGACTGATTTTTCTAAGGTTTTATGGACTGATGAAATGAGAGTGAGTCTTGATGGGCCAGATGGATGGGCCCGTGGCTGGATTGGTAAAGGGCAGAGAGCTCCAGTCCGACTCAGACGCCAGCAAGGTGGAGGTGGAGTACTGGTTTGGGCTGGTATCATCAAAGATGAGCTTGTGGGGCCTTTTCGGGTTGAGGATGGAGTCAAGCTCAACTCCCAGTCCTACTGCCAGTTTCTGGAAGACACCTTCTTCAAGCAGTGGTACAGGAAGAAGTCTGCATCCTTCAAGAAAAACATGATTTTCATGCAGGACAATGCTCCATCACATGCGTCCAAGTACTCCACAGCGTGGCTGGCAAGAAAGGGTATAAAAGAAGGAAATCTAATGACATGGCCTCCTTGTTCACCTGATCTGAACCCCATTGAGAACCTGTGGTCCATCATCAAATGTGAGATTTACAAGGAGGGAAAACAGTACACCTCTCTGAACAGTGTCTGGGAGGCTGTGGTTGCTGCTGCACGCAATGTTGATGGTGAACAGATCAAAACACTGACAGAATCCATGGATGGCAGGCTTTGGAGTGTCCTTGCAAAGAAAGGTGGCTATATTGGTCACTGATTTGTTTTTGTTATGTTTTTGAATGTCAGAAATGTATATTTGTGAATGTTGAGATGTTATATTGGTTTCACTGGTAAAAATAAATAATTGAAATGGGTATATATTTGTTTTTTGTTAAGTTGCCTAATAATTATGCACAGTAATAGTCACCTGCACACACAGATATCCCCCTAAAATAGCTATAACTAAAAACAAACTAAAAACTACTTCCAAAAATATTCAGCTTTGATATTAATGAGTTTTTTGGGTTCATTGAGAACATGGTTGTTGTTCAATAATAAAATTAATCCTCAAAAATACAACTTGCCTAATAATTCTGCACTCCCTGTAGATTCAGAACCATGGCTAAAGGAAGCAAAAGTACAAGCTTCAACCAATTGTAACTCATTCCCAGCCCAAAATTTAGTGTAGTCTTTGTCTCTGATCTCAATAAATGATCTCTTTGATTGCAATATATATTTCCATTTTTCTTAAATTTTTCTTAAATAGCTATATTATTATGGTGTCAGATTATAGAATAATCTTGCTAATGGGGAAGCAGCAATTGCCACTGCTTTATGTGTATCAGACTTGGGCCACCTGTTATGTACATTAGAGGCTTTGATGTGGACGCCTTTTTGCTAATAAATTTGTCATTGAAATAAAGCAGTATGGTTTGTTGCTTGATTTTGGTGACAGACAGATTTTTCTAAATACCTGTCTTGCAATTTTGTTTTGTTTTGTTTCTAATATCTAAGCAGTAATTTATGGAGGAGAGATTGCTGTCACCAGAAATTGAAAATGAACTCTTTAAGTAGTTTTTTGAAATTAAACTGAGGACCATATGTAATTACAGGTAGTCTTTACTTAGCACCCATTTGTCCAGCGACTGTTCAAAGTTACAGTGGTGTTAAAAATGAACTTATTACTGATCCTCAAAGCTATGACCATTTCATTGCTCCACAGTCATGTGATAAAGATTTGGGCCTGCTTCATTTATGACCCCCTCCCCCCCCCAAACACCACATATTGCTGATCTCTATCTTCCTTTTTGGCATGATGGTTATGTTCTTGCTCTGCCACAGTGCTGTGACTTTTCACTACATTTCAGCAATGAGGCTTCACAATGCGGTGCTGGGGCTTTGGGGGTACTGCTTATAATCTCTCTTCTCTCCCCTCCCCCCCCCCCCGGTTTCCTTAGCTTGTGAAAATTCTATTGTGTCAAAATTATCTGTGTAGAAATCTTTGTAGTATTGCTAGAGAATTTTTTTTAAAAAAACCATTAAAATGGATTTCTTTAATTGTGAGAAAGAAATCTTTCCTCCTATGTTTTAATGTTGAATGCAGTGCTACCAGTTTTGACAATTACTGACTAGATTTTATTGCAAAATTGTAAGTACATAAGGATTTACCAGCTCTCCTATTTTTTTCAGGTGTGTGCACCCTAGAGCCCCCTTTTTATATAATAACCGAATATATGCCCTATGGGAACCTGCTGGACTATTTACGAGAGTGCAATCGGGAAGAAGTGACTGCCGTTGTCTTGCTGTACATGGCCACCCAAATATCTTCTGCGATGGAGTACCTGGAGAAGAAGAATTTCATTCATAGGTCAGCAGAAAACCTTGACATTCTGTAAAGTAGGAATGTAAGAAGAAAGTAAGAATGCCTCTATGAATTGAAGTGCATTATCTTGAGGGTGAAGGTGTAATAGGATTCGATTGATCAGACTTATTCCAAGCTAATTTGAACTGAAGGAAATCTCAGGGATCTTGCCCTAGTTTTATAATTTATTTTAATTTGAGGACAAATAGCAAGTTTCTTTTTTGGGAAAAAAAAGCCTGCTAACGTAATGTATTATACATTGGAAAGCTCAGAAACCTATGTATATGTTTTGCCCCCAAACGTGTCTCATTTTGACTATAAAGGGAAGGTTTCCCCTGTGCATTTGTTTCTAGGGGGCAGTGCTCATATCTGTTCCTTAGCCGAGGGAGTCCAAGTTGTCCGAAGATGTTTTCATGGTTACAATAGATTGATCAAATGGCAATCTGGCAATCATTATACCAGGGGACCTGTTGGCTTAACATAGGCTAGCTTTTACATTCCCATCAGACAAATACAAGTTTTTGAACAACAGCACCAAGTTCACGGCAATACCGTTTGAATCAGGTTTTGGAATCAGCTCACTATCAATTCATTAAAATAATGACTACACCTGTTGGCCCTTTTACAGGTGGAGCGCGTATGTGTGTGTATACATATGTATGTACATATATACATACACAGAGATGCATATACACACACACTTATTTAAACACTATCCTGATTACAATCCAATATATGACAAGCAGGACATTTACAGGAACACCTTTATAGTTTGTTGTTAGCTGCAAAGTCGTGTCCAACCCATCGTGACCCTATGGACAACGTTCCTCCAGGCTTTCCTGTCCTCTACCAATTTCTGGAGTCCATTTAAGTTCATGCCTACTGCTTCAGTGACTCCATCCAGCCACCTCATTCTCTGTCGTCCCCTTCTTCTATTGCCCTCAATCTTTCCCAGCATTAGGCTCTTCTCCAGTGAGTCCTTCCTTCTCATTAGGTCGCCAAAGTATTTGAGTTTCAACTTCAGGATCTGGCCTTCTAAAGAGCAGTCAGGGTTGATCTCCTCTAGGACTGAGCGGTTTGATCGCCTTGCAGTCCAAGGGACTCGCAGGAGTCTTCTCCAGCACCATAGTTCAAAGGCCTCAATTCTTTGGTGCTCAGCCTTTCTTATGGTCCAGCTTTCTTATGGATGTCTGGCTCGAGGTCAGTGACCACCTCATCGTGGTTATCAGGGATGTTAAGCTCATTCTTGTATAGTTCTTCTGTGTAATTTTGCCACCTCTTCTTAATCTCTTCTGCCTCTGTTAGGTCCCTGCCATTTTGGTCCTTTATCATGCCCATTTTTGCATGAAACTTTCCCTTCATCTCTCCAATTTTCTTGAAGAGATCTCTGGTCCTCCCTATTCTATTGTTTTCTTCACCTCTACTGTATATTCGTCAGGGATATGATTTAGTTCCTACCTGAGTGGCCTAGTGTTTTTCCGTACTTTCTTCAGTTTAAGCCTAAACTTTGCAATGAGAAGCTCCTGGTCTTGTTTTTACTGATTGTATAGAGCTTCTCCATCTTTGGCTGCAGAGCACATAGTCAGTCTGATTTCTGTGTTGACCGTCTGGTGATGTCCATGTGTAGAGCCGTCTCTTAGGTTGTTGGAAAAGAGTGTTTGCTATTACCATCGTATTCTCTTGACAAAATTCTATCAGCCTGTGCCCTGCTTCATTTTGCACTCCAAGGCCAAACTTGCCTGTTATTCCGGTTATCTTTTGGCTTCCTACTTTAGCATTCCAATCCCCCATGATGATAAGGACATCATTTTTTGGTGTTAGTTCTATAAGGTGCTGTAGGGCTTCATAGAACCGGTCAATTTCATCCTCTTCAGCACCAGTGGTTGGGGCATAGACTTGGACTACTGTGATATTGAATGGTTTCCCTTGGATTCGAACTGAGATCATTCTTTCATTTTGGGGATTGTATCCCAGTATTGCTTTTCCTACTCTTTTATTGACTATGAAGGCTGCTCAATTTCTTCTGATGGATTCTTGCCCGCAGTAATATACCTGATGGTCATCTGAATTAAATTCACCCATTCCTGTCCATTTTAGTTCGCTGATTCCTAAGATGTCGATGTTCAGTCTTGTCATCTCTTGTTTGACCACGTCCATCTTGCCTTGATTCATGGATCTTACATTTCAGGTTCCTATGGAGAAAAAATCTGTACAGCATCGGACTTTCCTTTCACCACCAGATACATCCACACCTGGGCGTCCTTTCAGCTTTGGCCCAGTCTCTTCATTCTTTCTGGCGCTATTAGTACTAGCCCTCTGCTCTTCCCCAGTAGCATATTGGATGCCTTCCGACCTGAGGGGCTCATCTTCCAGCATCATATTGTTTTGCCTTTTGGTACTGTCCATGGGGTTTTCATAGGGATGCGGTGGCTCAGTGGGTTAGGACACTGAGCTTGTCGATCGGAAGGTCAGCAGTTTGGCGGGTTAAATCCTGAGTGCTGCATAACAGAGTGAGTGCCTGTTACTCGTCCCAGCTTCTGCCAACCTAGCAGTTCGAAAGCACGTAAAAATGCAAGTAGAAAAATAGGGACCACTACGGTGGGAAGGTAACAGCGTTCCGTGTGCCTTTGGCGTCTAGTCATGCCGGCCACATGACCACGGAGACGTCCTCGGACAAGCGCTGGCTCTTCGGCTTTGAAACGGAGATGAGCACCGGCCTGTAGAGTTGGAAACGACTAGCACGCATGTGCGGGGGAACCTTTACCTTTACCTTTTATGGGGTTTTCATGGCAAAGATACTGGAGTGGGTTGCCATTTCCTTCTCCAGTGGATCACGTTTTGTCAGAACTCTCTGCTATGGCCTGTCCATCTTGGGTGGCCCTGCACAGCATAGCTCATAGCTTCATTGAATTACGCAAGCCCCTTCGCCACGACAAGGCAGTAATCCATGAAGGGGCTTTATGGTTAAGCAGACCAAAAGCTCAGTTTAACATTGCCAACCAGTGCTATATTTAAGGATCATGAAAGGTGGGATATAAAAATAGGCTTTTTAAAAAATGGGCAGAGAGGACATAAATAGAGGCAAGATCCTGAAGTGAAGACATGCAACACTTAAGAAGGTGGCATTTATCAAAGGCAGTCACACGACTGTCAAGCCTAATAACGACTGATCCACGATTTTCATGAATTGGTCCTGTTCTTTTTTGAAGCAAGTCAAGCTGGTAGCCTATCTCTTGATAGTGAATTCAAATACTAAATTATGTGTTGTATAAAGAGACAATCCTCTTGTCTATCCTAATTCTTTCAGGGTTCAGTTTCATTGTTCATTGGCTTATTTTTATTCATACTCTCTCTGGGATTCCTTCTCTCCTTGATGTTCTTTACTCACTTTTAACTCTTTATGACATGAGGAATATTATTTTGCTAAGAATGTCTTGTCAACAATACCATAATACATACTTGTGAGTTTATGCTTCTTCCTTTGCAGAACCATATTTCCACTCAACACTGAATTGCTTGTGTGCGTAGAAAACATCCTGACAAGAGCTACAGGAATTGCCAAGGGTGATTTAGGGTGCTTCAGTAAAAAGCTACATGAATTAAAAACTGGCTGGAGATGCCAGCATCTCATTTCCATGATGATAGCTTATAAAGGGCTCATTGAATGTGCGGAAGCTGGAGTATTTGCAGCAGGAGAGAATAGATCCTATACTCATTTTTCTAAAGACGCTGGGGAAATGAAGCAGGAACAATAGACATAGTCTTTCCCATTTTTAGAGCAAAAGAGATAGCTGTTCTGCCATCCCCATAATCTCTAGATATGCATGGTGTGTTCCCTCTAATATCAAGCATTCCTAGAGTGGTCTAGATTCTAGAAGATAAAATTGGTCAGAGGTAAAATCATCCAAATTGTTCTGTCCTGGTTTTAGGTACTGTGGTTCTCTGATCTGGTGTAAATTGTGTATGGAACCTGCTGACACGCCTAAGTGCGTTAACAGACAAGCTCCAACTTTGCTTGGAAATTCAAATTTCCTGCCTGGATAGCTGATTAGGATTTGTTTATTTGTTTTTGTGCCTTTGAGTCAATGTTGACTCCTGGTAATTGCCTGGACAAGTCCTTGCAGTTTTCTTGGAAGGCTTTCAGAAGTGGTTTGCCCTTGAGAGGGAGGGGCTAGCTAGCCCAAGATTACCTAGCTAGTTTTATGTCTAAGGTAAGATTAGAACTCATGATCTCCTAGTTTCTAGCCCAATGCTTATCTATTGCATTCTTACATTTAGAGTCAAAATTTTGATATATTTTAAATAGGATTTTAAACAGTCCATAAGGATTTTTATAATTAGCTTTTCAGTCTTAATACTAATAAATCTGGTTTCCTGTAACTATTTGTAACTCTCCAAAATCAACGTTCTACTCTTTAGCTGTTTATTTCGAAATAGGAAAAAAAATCTTTAAATTCTTAAACTTACATAAAATTTCTTCCACTAAGGATTGAAGGAAAATCATAAAGTGTGATGAAATGTGTCATTCTGAAATTTCTTAGTTTCCCAAAAGCAGTGAACAAGGCATTTCCTGCAATGATTAAGGGGAAAAGTGTGAACTCAGTGTTTTTTGAAGGCTCTGAACTATGGCTTGGGCAAAGCTGAGCTTCTTTAGGCTTCCAGGTCTCTGAAACCTACCAAAGACTGCTGTTTTATGGACTCACGGGGAGTCTCTGTAAGGACCACTTTGCGTGCGGGTGATCTCCCCTTGATCTGGTGAGGAGTTTGGGGAGCTGAACTTTTCTGTTGCAACCATCGGCTATGCCCTCCACTACTATATCTGCTATTACTGTTACTTGCTTAGAACGCCTAAAATGAATGTTTTATTAAAGAAATTTATTGTGGATTCTCAGAAGTCATCATTCAGCCATTGTGTGTTTCCAGAGTATCTCCATGAATCCAATCTTAAAATGTGTGTATGCCAACTCTAGCGTCCTAGTTTGATACTACGTAGTGTGATTCGGCAGCTCTGTCTTAGATGGGGAGTTTAAGATAACCTTGCTGGCCAGTTGGTCTAGTCAGTGATTAAGGTAACAGACCAGAAAACGGGAGACTGTGAGTTCTAATCCTGCCTTAACTGTGAATGCCGGCTGGGTGACCTTGGACCAGTCATACACTCTCAGAGTTATTGTGGGAATATAGGAAGAGGAAGATACGTTGGATACATTCGCCGCCTAGAGTTATTTGTAAAAATAATAAAGACGAGATACAAATAAATGAATAAAATAGAGATGCTAATTTTCTTGCATCTTTGCTTATATAGGGATCTAGCAGCTCGGAATTGTTTGGTGGGAGAAAATCACGTGGTGAAAGTAGCTGACTTTGGATTAAGCAGACTCATGACAGGAGATACGTATACAGCTCATGCTGGAGCAAAGTTTCCTATCAAATGGACAGCACCAGAAAGTCTGGCCTACAACACATTCTCAATCAAATCAGATGTTTGGGGTAAGAGAGAAAAAGTCCTTTAGTACAGAGTTCTTTTATGTAAGTAAATCAGGATTATAAAGTTATATTGGGTTATTTTTATATTCTCAGGATAGGTTTTTTTTTTTAGTTAAGTTCAATATACCTTGAAAAGAAGATTCAGTGTTGTTTGAAAAATGCAGCTTTAAACATTCTTGCTTAATTTACAGCTTTTGGAGTATTGTTGTGGGAGATTGCAACTTATGGAATGTCCCCCTATCCTGGCATTGACCTTTCTCAAGTTTATGATCTGTTGGAGAAAGGTTACAGGATGGAACAACCTGAAGGTTGCCCACCAAAGGTCTATGAACTCATGAGAGCATGTGAGTATAATGCTCTCATTTTTATTTTACAAGCAAATGCAAATTGAAAACATGCAACTGGAACATTTATGATAATAAGTTTGTTGACATATCAGGCAGTTTCTTGTGAACAGAAGAACTGTTACTAGTGGACAGCTTCTGTAAAACTGAATGGTCTTTGATTTCTGCTGAGCAGGTTGAATAAATCTTCATGTGACTGGATATGACTGGAATAAAATTGATAGAAAATCACAGTTCATGACTCATGATTATAGAGAGGAAACCATTTAAGATCCTTGTAAAACACAGATATGGACTCATTCAATAGCCTGTCAAGAGAATTTTACTACCCTTGCCTCCTTATTGTAGTGTGCTATGTCCACTTAAAAATACGGTATGTTTAACAGAGATGAGGAAATCTCCTGAACACTATGGGCTCTGGTATGGTATTTGCAATAAAATGGGGAATTGCTGGAAATTGGTTGGAATCCCCTGACCTTCTGAATATGTTTGGGAACAGTTTTGCAGATTCCCCCCCCCCCCCAATTTTTTATTTGAATTCACTGGAGCAAATGGGTTTAAATCTAGTTTTAAGGTGCCACTGTTGTTTTTAATATTTGTAAACCAGTGAATGACCCAATAACAACAGCAAAATAAGTTTCTAAGGTTAACACTGGATCTAGACTTGTGGATTATCCGATAGACATCCAAGTTATATGAAACTTCTTAAATTTAGTAAAAATAATTTGTGCAAAAATTTAGTAAAAATAATATGTAAAAAAAATTGCACTCCAGGAGGTTCTGAGGTTAAAAAAAGGGATCCCGGTTGGATATATGTGTGTGTGTGCATGCATTTACACATATGAACATATGCACACACATAGATATTGTAGAAGAAATCAGTATATATATATAAGCTCCATGGATAGTGAAGGTTAACACTCGTGTGGAGTTATTAAGAAAGAATGGCAGAGGTCAAATACCACGTATATTTATTACGAAGTAGAAGTACAGACAGTCCTCAACTTACAACCACAATTGGGACAGTTATTGAGCAAAGCAGTCAATAAGCGAGATGTCACTTGATTGCCCACATGACTCCTTTTATCAGTGACTGTAATCTCAGCACTCCTACAGTTGCGATCATTAATTTACCTTGTAGGTTAACTGAATGGAATCCCATGTAAAGAGTGTGGGGTGCCTCAGGGTGGTGGAGACCTTGGGAAGCCCAGCACAGGTCTCTCGGGAATGTCTTTCCACTCTAGCACTGAAAATCCTGCTTGCGGTGAGGATTTTCAGTGCCAGAGTGGAGAGACACTGCACGTGTCTCTCTGCATCGTCCACCTTTCTGAGGCACCCCAGGCTCATTACGGCTGTCTCTGCTCTGATGCTGCTAACAGGTTGCCAAGTGCTCAGGTCCTAAACATGTGACATTTACATGACTGTACATTGAATTTACTTGCACAGAGTGTGTTATTTGAATATCAAAATGTAATTACAAAATTTAAAAAACAAATAGCAAAACACAAACAAGCATGAGTATATTAAAATTAAAACTGTACCTAGTTTAAAAAATAGAAATGCAAGAAAATATTTATTTATTTAATTAATTTAATTTCTATACCGCCCTTCTCCCGAAGGACTCAGGGCGGTGTACAGGGCAATAAAAATACAATATACAAAAGTTAAAAATAAGATTAAATAGAGCTAGCCCATTACAATAAATAATTTAAAATACTAAATAAAATACCCCAAACCCATTAGACCAGGCCAGCTTGTTCAAATAGGTAAGTTTTCCGATCATGGCGGAAAGAGCAAAGGTCAGGAGCCATCCGGAGCTCAACCGATAATTGATTCCAAAGGGCTGGCGTGCCCACAGAGAATGCTTTCCCCCTGGGGGCCGCCAGGTGGCACTCTCTGACCGGCGGCACCCTGAGGAGGCCCTCTCTGTGGGAGCACACAGGACGAAGGGAAGTAGACGCCGGCAGCAGGTGCTCCCGTAAGTAATCCGGACCCATGCCATTTAGGGCTTTATAGGTAATTACCAGCACCTTGAATCTCACCCAGAGGGCAACTGGAAGCCAATGCAGCTTGCGCAGTAGAGGTGTTACATGGGAGTATCAGGAGACCCCCATCACAACTCACGTGGCCGCATTCTGCACCAGTTGAAGCCTCCGAGTGGTCCTCAAGGGCAGCCCCATGTACAGAGCATTGCAGTAGTCTATACAAGAGGTCACAAGCACATGAGTGACTGTACGCAGGGCATCCCAGTCCAGATAGGGTCGCAACTGGCGCACCAGGCAAACCTGGGCAAAAGCCTCCCTGGTCACAGCTCCTATATGATCTTCCAAATTTAGCTGTGAATCCAGGAGGACACCCAAGTTGCGAGCCCTATCTACGGGGGGTAATAACTCACCCCCCATGTTTAAAGATGGAATAGCCTGAATTTCCCGAGATGCCGGCACGTACAACCACTCAGTCTTGTCGGGATTGAGCTGAAGCCTGTTCCTTCCCATCCAGACCCGAACCACCTCCAGGCAGCGGGACATCACATCGAGGGCATCACTGGGGTGGTTTGGGGTAGAGATGAAGAGCTGGGTATCATCAGCATACTGATGATACCCAACCCCAAAACCACGAATGATCTCACCCAGTGGCTTCATATAGATGTTGAACAGGAGAGGCGAGAGGACCGACCCCTGAGGAACTCCACAAACGAGAGGCCTCGAGGCCGACCTCTGCCCTCCTGCCAGCACCAACTGTGAACGTCCCAAGAGGTAGGAGGAGAACCACTGGAGAACAGTGCCCCCCACTCCCAACCCCCTGAGACGCCGCAGCAAGATACCATGGTTGATGGTATCGAAAGCCACTGAGAGGTCTAATAGGACTAGGACAGAGGAACAACCCCTGTCCCAAGCCCGCCAGAGATCATTTACCAGCGCGACCATTGCCATCTCCGTGCTGTACCCGGGCCTAAAGCCCGATTGGTACGGGTCCAGATAATCCGCTTCCTCCAGGAACAGAGGAATAGCCTTAGCCTATATCAAAAGCAGATTTTAATTTGGTATTTAAAAGGTCCTAGAATTGGGAAAATATTCCACAGCATCCAGGTGCCAAATTTTTAACCATACATTAAATGGTACAGGAATCTGGGTTACTCTGAATTAATATACCGTATTTTTCAGACCATAAGACGCACCGGACCATAAGACGCACCCAGTTTTTAGAGCAGGAAAACAAGAAAAAAAATATTCTGAACCAAATAGCATCAGTATACTAAAACAGGGCTTTTCAACTTTTTCATCCATTGTACCACTTTTAGGACAAGGCAATGTCCGAGTACCACCAGTCGCCCAGCAAAGTGTCAAAAACTTGACCCCCCCCAAAAAGGGGAAAAAATGATAAAGTACAAGTAGTCCTCGACTTACAACAATTCGCTTAGTGACTATTCGAAGTTACAATGGTACTGAAAAAAGCGACTTATGACCATTTTTCACACTTACGACCGTTGCAGCATTCCCAGGGTCATGTGATTTACATTCGGATGCTTGGCAATCGATTCATATTTATGATGGTCACATTGTTCCAGGGTCATGTGATCGCCCTTTGCAACCTTCTGACAAGCAAAGTTAGTGGGGAAACCAGATTCACTTAACAATCATGTTACTAATTTAATTTCTCTCTCTCCTTCTCTTTCTCTCCCTCTCTCCCCCTCCCTCTTTCTTTCTCTCTCCCTTTCTCTCCCTCTCCTTTCTATTTTTCTCTTTTCCTCTTTCTCCCTCTTTCTCTCCCTCTATTTCCCTCCCTTTCTTTCTCCTTCTTTCTCTCTCCCTCTTTCTCTCCCTCTCTATTTTTCCCTCTATTTCTCCCTCTCTCCCTTTCTCTCCCTCTCTTTTTCCGTCTTTCTCTCTCTCCCTCTATTTCTCTCTCCTTTCTTTCTCCTTCTCTCTCTCTCCCTCTTTCTCTCCCTATTTCTTTTTCCTTCTCTCCCTATCTTTCTCTCTCTATATATATATTTCTCTCTCCCTCCCTCTCCCATTGTCCCTTCCTTCCTTATCTCCCTCTTTGTCCTTCCCTGTCTGTGTTAGAGCAGTACCCACGGAGGCGGCCCTGCAGCCCGCCTTTCTCTTGCAGAAAGCAAGCTGAAACGGAGCGAGGGAGATTGCCAGAAACGCGATCTCGCGCGGTTTCAGTTTCCCTTGCTACAAGAGAAAGCAGGCTGAAACATAACACGTTCTGATTGCGTTCCTGGCAATCTCCCTCGCTCCGTTTCAGCCTGCTTTCTCTTGTAGCAAGGGAAGCTGAAACCAAGCGAGGGAGATTGCAGGAGCATGAGATCGGCGTTTCTCAGCACGTGCCGATTTGTGCTTCTGGCAATCTCCCTTGCTTTCCACTTGCGGAGGTTGGGGCTGGCCATACGGATCACCTTCGGACCCTAAGACGCACCCTCGTTTTGCCCCTCACTTTTTTTGGGGAAAAGTGTGTCTTATGGTCCGAAAAATACAGTACAGATGTTTTATTTTATTTATGTATTAGATTTATACGCTACCCATCTCACTGTTAAAGCAATTCTGGATGCTGGAAATACCTAACTTTAGACATATCATTCTAAATAGGCAAAGCCATTTAGAAATTTACTGTTAAAAATCAATGCTTTGAAATAGACCTGGGAGTTAAAAAAATGAGTATTATCAATTTTATAGATCTTCAGGTAGTCCTCGACTTACAATAGTTCATTTACTAACCATTCAAAGTTACAACAGCACTGAAAAAAGTGACTTATGACCATTTTACACAGTTGCAAACTTTGAAGCATCCCCATGACTGTGTGATCAAAAATTCAGATGGCTGGCAACTGGTTCACACTTATGACAGTTGTTGTGTTCCAAGGTCATGTGATCACCTTTTGCGACCTTTGACGAGCAAAGTCAATGGAGAAGCCAGATGCACTTAACAACCAGGTTACTAACTTATCAACAGCAGTGATTCACTTAACTGTGGCAAGAAAGAGCGTAAAATGGGGACAAAACTCACTTAACAAATGTCTCATTTACCAACATTAATTTTGGGCTCAATTGTGGTCGCAAATCGAGGACTACCTGTATTTCAGGCAATGACCTGTGCCAGTTGAAATTTTCAGAAATATTTATTCAAGATATTACCGTAAGTGGAATAAGTACAACTTCTAAGGTAGAAGAGAATGATAATCCCAAGGATGTAGGATATCATTTTGTTCTATCTTAATAACTAACTAGTTAAAATAAAAACACTAAAAACAGCTATAAACTAGCCAGGCAGTTAAATTCCTGCTCTACAAATGGAAAAAAAAGGTAAAGTTAAAGCATCTGTATTATTTTGGTCAGAGAAAAGACCAAGACATTATACTTAATTAAGTTGCAAATGGTGCTTGAGAGTTCTAAAATATTTCAATTAGCCATTTACTGCTATTAGAAGAAATCTATGAAGGGTCAAAGTAAAGTATTTGTTTGTTGTGTAGCAGTTCAGTGTTGTTCTGACCATTAGCTTACATGACTTTAAATGAGTTTAGCCAAATATGTGGAGAATGGGCAACTGTTATTCATCCTAAGTAAATGGAATCTTCAGCATCATGAATACCACACATTGGAGGTAAAGAAGATTTTTTTACTTTGAGGCCCTTTATCTGGGTCTCCCAAAAATATCTCGCTCATCAGTACTGGAAAGAGAATACTAGACTTCACAGTTACATCAAGGTATTTCTTACATTCAGAAGTGCTGCCAGAAATTTTAAGATATTTGAAAATAGAATGCAATAAACCACAATAAGAACCTTAAAAACGTTGCCAAAGTTACAGTGGAAAACACTCACTCCAGAATAGTGGGAATTACAAATTCTAATGGTGATAGTAATCCCCTGTTGTTGTTGTTGTTGTTGTTATTGTTGTTGTTGTTGTTGTTGTTGTTGTTGTTATTATTATTATTATTATTATTATTATTATTATTATTATTATTATATTGTAGGCTGGAAATGGAGTCCCCTAGACAGACCTTCATTTGCTGAAACTCACCAAGCTTTTGAAACCATGTTTCACGACTCTAGCATTTCTGAAGGTAAGGACCTATTTGCTAACTTATTCTGAAGTTTCTATTATATTTTTGAAATAACAGGGTTTTTTGCTTCCCCAATGTAATCAAAATCATTTCAATATGTTTTGTTAGGCTACTGGATTTCTACTATAAAACAATCCAGACAGTTGTCCAGTTCAAACCTATATTAAATGTTAGAATTACAAAGTTGAGCAACTAGAACAGGGGTCCCCACCTCCAGTCCGTGGACCAGCCTCTGCCTGCAGCATGCCAGGAAATGGGCCTCACAATCAAGTGAACTCCTGTGAGATGCAGGCAGCACACAAAGCCATGCCACCTCCTGTCCATGGAAAAACTTCTCTCCACAGAACCGGTCCCTGGTGCCCCAAAGGTTGGGGGCTGCTAAAGTAGAAGATTTACACACAAACCTAAAACTGTGAATTATCCCCATTCTCACTTTGCTTTTCATGTGTGAAGGAAGAGATTTTAAATCTTGTCTTTATTGTCTTTCCTCATCTGTGAATTGTGGGGGGAGAATATGCAAGCCAAAAGCATGTACTCATTTATTTTAATAAGTATGCACTTTTTGTGTGTGTTTCTTCCCAAAGCATGCAGTTTGTGTCTATGTTTTTTTTAATCAACAGTGACGCAAAATTATCCAATCCATTTTCATTACAAACAACTAGTTGTGATCTGGTCCGCTTACTAACACGAGAATAATGGCTTAAGTTAGTCTTATCAAATTTTTTCCCCCTAGTTCAGAGTGAGGAAACTATGGCTAAATGTTGCTGAATTAAAAACTGCAGCATTCTTTGCTCTTGGCCATTCTTACTAAGTCACACAAGGTTGTACTTCACAACTCTTGAGAGGCTATAGATTTCCATTTAAACCATGATTTACCAATGAACTTACCCATGAATCAGATATCTTGATGAAGTATGATTTGCTACAATCATGATCTTACTTAATTTCAGATAGATTACTTGTCGTTTTTTTTGACAAGTTGAAACTGGCTGGAAGGAATTTGTTGGGACAACAAAGAAAAACTCATTTTCCCTTAAATTGTGGATCAGAATGCAAACTGAATAATAGTTTTCCTTGGATAATCTGTAGAATCATAGAGTTGGATAGAAGGCTTTTTAGTCATCTCCTGTTCAACCTAGGTTTATTTTAAATAAAGTTAACTATTTTTTAACCAGTGTAACTTACCAGGTGCCCTTCTCTGTTCCCATTCCCATATGAGGTTCTAGAAAGAGAAGGTAAAGGTAAAGGTTCCCCCGCACATGCATGCTAGTCCTTTCCAACTCTAGGGGCCGGTGCTCATCTCCGTTTCAAAGCCGAAGAGCCAGCGCTTGTCCGAGGACGTCTCCGTGGTCATGTGGCCAGCATGACTAGACGCCAAAGGCGCACGGAACGCTGTTACCTTCCTACCGTAGTGGCCCCTATTTTTCTACTTGCATTTTTACGTGCTTTCGAACTGCTAGGTGGGCAGAAGCTGGGACGAGTAACAGGCGCTCACTCTGCTACGCGGCACTCGGGATTTGACCCGCCAAACTGCCGACCTTCTGATCGACACGCTCAGCATCCTAACCCACTGAGCCCACTGAGAAACAGCTGCTCTAACGAGTCACACTTAGATGCCGTGTTCTTATTTCTGCCCATTCTAAAAATTTCTTTCAAGTAGAATTCAAGGCATTCTATAGTTCTATTGTTTGATTCTTTAGAAGCCTTGCTTCTGAACTGTTAGACTCTGAAAAATATTCTGCTGCTGCTTAGCTGTCGGTAGGATATTAGATTGCCCAATATATTGCCGCTTTGGCATTTTGAAAACCTTAAAACTATTTCATGATGCAACTGAATAGAAACTTCACCATGTCATCTCTCAGAAGCACCAGCTCGCTCTTTCCCTTTCCTCTGCTGCTCTGTTTCAGTAGGGTAACAGTGACAAAGGACTTAAGAAAAGCTGTTGCCTAGACCTGTTGCAATCAGGATTTAGACCTGGGTGTAGAATTGAAACCCTACTGGTCAACTTTAGATCACTTGACTACGCTTGTCTAAACCTTTTGGCAGTATTTGGTATTATGTGATACTTACTGGACCACCTACTTTATTTATTTATTACATGTATATTCTGCCTTAATCAAATATTGGCAGTTGAAGTAACTATATTTTGGTGGTTGTGTTCTTTCCTGACTGGGAGAGCCCAGTTAGTTGTTACAGACTGGGTGGAGAGTTCTGGTTCTTATGCACTCCATCACATGCTGCTTCAGGGCTTGGTCTTATACCTAATTGTGCCATCTACGCAGTGTGAAATCTAATTGTGCATACCTGTCTGGCCATATGAGGGTTGCACTAGAAGCCCTGATCCATCACCTGCTGGCTGTCAGGGCCTGGATGTGGGACAACTGATTCAGACTCAACTCTAGCAAGAGAGAGTGGATATTTATTTAGAAATCCACCAATTCTGTTATGATACATTGATTGTATCATTTTTGACTCTCAGTGAAATTCCTTCCCCATTGGGAGCAGACCTGCACTTCGATGGGCCTCCTGAATTCATAGCTCCTCTTAGAATGGTAGGTGGACATTATAAACAGGAAAGCCTTTATGCATCTTTGGTTATTGAACTGAATGTAGCCTTACCTAGATGAGGAACTGAAGATAGTTGCTCTTGTTCTTTCCATCTCCCTTATAGATTA